>NC_042288.1:2013240-2267628 GCF_901000725.2 Takifugu rubripes | reverse complement strand
TTTCCATTACCGCCTCATTCCAACCTTTCCTTCAGGGAGAAAACACAATAAAAAATAAAATAATAAGTATCCCTTATGGTTCAGATTGTAATATTTAACAACCTGCTGATCGTTTTTCTTATTTCTTTAATGCAGCTCTTCGAAATATTTGGTCTGCTTTCACCATCTAACAAAATGAAGGAAAATACGACGCATCAAAGGGGACTAAACGTGATTTTACACGACATAAGTGTCCAGTTTAGCGCAGAGCAGGAAAGAGACAAACCCGTCCTGGTTCCAGAGGCCGAACCAGCATCTTCTGATCTGATCGCGAGGTGAAAACAGCCCCTGAAAGCTGCGCACACTGCGCCACCAGGTGTTGATCAGTGCGAACTGCAGTGGATGCTGAAGAAAAGGGAGCCCTCTGCTCCGGTCCCGCACCACTGAGAGGAAATAGGTGCCAACCCTTCTTCAACCCTCTTGGTTACTTTACCGTTTTCTTCCTTGAAGGTCTGATGGAGGAAAGCAGCAAAGGAATTAAAGTCGGTTCTCCAACTTTACTCTGGCTTTGGTCACGTGGTTGAGAGAGCGTTTCCACCTGATGGGCTCCGAGACCTCCTGCAGAAACTTGCTCTTAAACAAACAGAGCAACCGGCGGAGGCACCGGTCACACCCAAGGTCTGCAACCTGTGAATCATGCCTTTTCACACGAGGACTAACCTGTAATTTACCCTCAGCACTTAACAGCTCGGCCACTGCAACGTGAGACGATGCGAGGTATCCGGCGCTGTTTTCTTTGACCAAGTTCACTGGAGCTGAATGGGACAGAAGTCTCTTTTCCATGGATGCGAGGCTCGTTTCCTTCAGCTCTAGCCACCGAGGATCGGATATCAGGAGGAAACTTTCTGTGTGTTCTGGACAGATAGCTCTGTTTAAAGTCGGCGCCGTGAACTCTGACCCCGAGTTGGGCTGCGTTTCGCCCTTCTAACCTCCCATATAGTTGTGCCAATGGCGCCACCTGGCGTCCAGAGGACATGGTTTCTCTTCGACCTCTCTGGAAAGTTCTGCAATTGTTCCAAAGGAGATTTACTCTCCCTTGGAACTTTCTTTGCCAGCAAGTTTGTGATAACATCATAGATCTTTTACCAGAGCTGGAGCAATTAGACAAATCATCAAAATCTGAGGGCGACTTCAGAATTGTAAACACCTCTAACGAACATAAATAATGTAAAATCAGGATTTCTAATTAAATCCAGGAAAGAACTATTGGGAAAAATCCACTATTTTGTGGGGGACTTCTGAGCTGTCTGGAAGAGATTTCTTATATCTGAGTGTGACATTTTTGGCAGCATGATACAGTAAATCTGTATGTGCAGAATGGAGTTTATATATATTTATAATGTCAGACAGATTCATATCCATATTTAAAATAGTTGTCAGTGACCAAGAGTGTGTGTTTAGGTGTCTGCAGGGCTCCAAAAGACCATGAATATGTGAATTCTTTGATTATTTATTGATTGTGTAAATTCTAACTCTAATTATTGCATTTATCTCCAATCAAGACTTCTTGTTTATGACTTAAAACTGATGCATGACATCATCAACATCTTTTCTTCTAATAGCATAAAAACATAGAAGAAATAAATGTATTTATGTACCAACTACCTGAAATTCCCATCCCTGCATGGCTGTGTGGCTGTTCTTTCATCGAGAAAGAAAAAAGAAAAAAAAACACCCCCTCACGGATAGAAAATTCCCACCTCCCAGTTCTCAGACCTCACCTGTCAGTCATTCCGTGGTTCCTGGTGCTTAAAGGATGACAGGCCTTTCAAGACCTCCAGCAGCCCCTCAAAGAAATAGCCTTCCTCCTGTCACAACCCAGCCGTTCCTCCCCTACCTCACCCCCCATCCCTCTTGGGCCCGCCAAACACACATAAAGTCCGAGTGAAGTGAGAGTGGCCCGGGCTCCCACTTTGCAGATCAGTCAGTGGATACCTGATTGTCACTCACGGGTCGCCCCTTTAATCCTATTGTTTCTCCAACAGGATTACTCACTGTGGTCCCTCTCTCTCTGTGGCTGCGCGCGGGAGAAAGGCCAGATTAAGGGGATTAGCGTGTATCCTCCTGACTTGTCAAACTGGGATGTAAGGAACCATTGACTTTCTTGGGGACCTTTGAATGATGATAGGCAGAGAGGTGCCTAAAGAAGAGGTCATGAAAGGCAAAAGAACAGGACAAAATTCCTGATGGAACAATGACTCTTGTTTGCTTTTTGTTCCCTGAAAATGGGCCCAAGGTTTGAAAAGGATTTAAATCGATTTGCAAGACCAAAAAAAAAGAAAGTATCTTTCACTCGCAGAAACAACGAATGTAAGACAGTTTTAAAGGATGTAAGAGTTTTAAAGCGTATTGTATGTTTACACTAACACTCATGATCAGCCAAACATTCAATGTAAAGTTTTCTGGCTTGCTTTTAAAATTGTAAAGTACTTTTAGCTCAACTCCTTTTCAAGATTTCAGTGATTTTTCAGTGATGAATAAATGAGCTGTCTGTTCAAGTCACCACAAATCTGTCAGATGAAGCACGCAATGGGGAGATAAAGTTGATCTGCCACGTGCTGGATGTCCATCCATCCATCCATCCATCCATCCATCCATCCATCCATCCATCCATCCTCTACCGCTTATCCGGGGTCGGGTCGCGGGGGCAGCAGCCTAAGAAGAGAAGCCCAGACCTCCCTCTCCCCAGGTACTCATCCAGGGGGGATCCCCAGGCGTTCCCAGGCCAGTCGAGAGACATAGTCTCTCCAACGTGTCCTGGGTCTTCCCGGGGGTCTCCTACCGGAGGGACGTGCCCTGAACACCTCACCAGGGAGGCGCCCAGGGGGCGTCCTAACTAGATGCCCAAGCCACCTCATCTGGCTCCTCTCAACGCGGAGGAGCAGCGGCTCTACTCCGAGCTCCTCCCGGATGGCAGAGCTTCTCACCCTCTCTAGGGGAGAGCCCAGCCACCCTACGGAGGAAGCTCATTTCAGCCGCTTGTACCCGTGACCTTGTTCTTTCGGTCATGACCCAAAGCTCATGACCATAGGTGAGGGTAGGAACCAAGATCGACCGGTAAATCGAGAGCTTCGCCTCTCTCTTCACCACTACGGACCGGTGCAGAGTCCGCATTACTGCTGACACCGCACCGATCCGCCTGTCAATCTCCTGCTCCATTCTTCCCTCACTCGTGAACAAGACCCCGAGGTACTTGAACTCCTCCACTTGGGGCAGGATCTCCTCTTTGACCCGGAGAAGGCACTTCACCTTTTTCCGGTTGAGAACCATGGCCTCGGATTTGGAGGTGCTGATTTTCATCCCAGCCGCTTCACATGGGGCGGCGAACCGATCCAGTGATAGTTGGAGGTCATGGGCCGATGACACCAACAGGACCACATCATCTGCAAAAAGCAGAGACCCGATCCTGAGGTCACCAAACTGGACCCCCTCAACATCATGACTGCACCTAGAAATTCTGTCCATAAAAGTCACGAACAGAATCGGTGACAAAGGGCAGCCCTGGCGGAGACCGACCCTCACCGGAAACGAGTTCAACTTACTGCCAGCAATGCGGACCAAACTCTGGCACCGATCGTACAGGGAGCGGACGGCCCGTATCAGGGGGCCCGACACCCCATACTCTCAGAGAACCCCCCACAGGACCCCCCCAAGGGACACGGTCGAATGCCTTCTCCAAGTCCACAAAACACATGTGGACTGGTTGGGCAAACTCCCATGCACCCTCGAAGACCCAGCTGAGGGTGTAGAGCTGGTCCACCGTTCCACGCCCAGGGCGAAAACCACATTGCTCCTCCTGAATCCGAGGTTCGACTATGCTGCGGACCCTCCTCTCCAGTACCCCTGAATAGACCTTACCAGGGAGGCTGATGAGTGTGATCCCTATCGTGATGATACGACCACAAAGTCGATCATCGATCTGCGGCCTAAGGCATCCTGGTGCTGGATGTGACGTAGAGATTTGACTGACATGCTTAATGTGATACTGGCAAAAAGAAAACAAAACAAAACAAAACAAAACAACCTAAAGAATACTCTGGGGGAATCAGAGAATCTAATTCACACTTTGTTCAAGTCTGAGTCAGGAAAGGCAAAGCCAATGATGAGGAACAAGTTCTACAGCATGAACTATGTTCTAAAGGACAATGCTTAGAATCTATGGTACTTATGGAATCATCTCTCCATTTACCAGTCGAACTATCTATCTTGGAATGACGTCAAAAGGGATATTTGATTGACATTTAAATCAGCCAATCACTGCCCGAGAATCGAGCTCCACCAGCCCGAGCTGGTGGAGTGATTGTGAAAGTTGTCGGGCTTGTTATGTTTTGGTTAGCCAGTAGACACCGAGGCTCGGGGGGGGGTTCAGCAATGTGATGTAGAATTAACAGGTTGCTGTTTTTAAAGTAACATTTAGCCTCGAAAACACTTTTGATGATGGTGTCACTCCACGTCAACGATGGCCAAGAAAATGTGGTTACGGCGGCGACATTGGCGGAGGTAATGTTAGCCTAGCGACCAGCGTTAGCTACCTGATTACGTACTCCAACAGTTAGCTTGTTAGAACAGAACTAGCTGAATATTGACTCATACGCAAATTAGCTCAGTTTTGCTCGTGCGCTTATAGTTAACTAGATCGTGTTCTTATTATTGTGGATTAGGTTACAAAAGCCAGCTGTTTGGAAAGTCTCAACTCTTGATGCGGTACTAAAGTGACAAAGTTGGTGACAGCTTAGTCAATTAGTTTAGATCGGACTTATTTAACAACCATTAGCAGGAATTGGCACCACTCAATCTGATTTATGGTTCCCCTTAAAGTCTTTTTTTTTGCTATGAACTAACCTTATGAGCCTGTACGCTGAGTAGAAAATATCATAGATATCCTCAGACTTGCGTGTATAACACACATGCACATATGGAAAAGAAATGAAACAGTAGAAAGTAAGTGTTATAAATAAAAATAAAGAAAACTAGTAGCCTCAGCTAGCCAACACCTCCCTCATCCCTGCACCTCTTTAAAATAACGTCCTTGTAGCTTTATTTTAAATGGTTTTAAAATAAAGCTCATTTTCATGCTTGGAAGTTCACCTTTTACTTTCTTTTCCTTTGAAATAATAACCACCCTCATGAATAGTTCAGAATTTCTGCGTACAAGTAACTAGTTATATGGACAATCCTCAAACCTTTGACAGTTTCATGACAGCTCAGCAAAGGACAAAATCAGTATATTATTGTTATTGGTGGATGATGATTAATGAAGCTTTGGTGGCTCGCATCACATCCACGCTGGGCTTTAAGTTTGCGTCCTTGGACCGACTGGAAAAGGTGATGTTGTGACTGTAGAAGCTTTTGCTCTGATTCATATGCTGCGAGATGATTACAGGTTTACCTCTACATAGTTTTTAAGTCCGTCTCCTACATGCCTAACTACTATCGCGGTACTATGAGGTCACTGTATTTCTCAGAATGGTATCTGGCTTTTAAAAATGCTTTGGGTGTGACACACAATCTAAAATACTAGGAAATAGTTCCCACCTGTCTGTGTAATAATGGAACTCACAGAAACCAAGAGAAATGCTCTTGTAACACACTATAAACTTTACACGTTGCTGAGAATGGGAACATTTGTGCCCTGGCTGAGAGATAACTGTGTAAAAAGATCTGGACTAGGAAAAATCAAAGCCTTGAAGAAAAAGCCAGACTTAAGTTAACCATGAAAGACGTGGGCATGAAGGATGGATGGCCGTACTGGGAAATGGTGTCAACTGGTACAGGCGCCGTGTGCCCATGAAATAAAGATAGAAGGTCTTTAGCCATAACACATGGCTGAAACCTTCTTGATGACCTTGAATAACCAAAAGTAGGAAGTGTTTTTGCACATGAAATGACTGGAGAGAAACCCCGAGCTGTGTCAGCGGGTGAAAGGCTGATGCATTTGTGTGTCCACAGGGCAAGCTGGTGTGCCAGGGTGTGAACAACCAGAGCTACGTGTGTGACTGGGGTCACTGCTGCGGGGAAACCCAGTGCTGCAGCTACTATTATGAACTTTGGTGTGAGTTCTCCTCATCGTCACCATGGTTCTGTCTCGGTGTCATGGCAACAAACATAAAACTACCCATGTGTTCAAGACCCGATCCGTCCGCTGTGCATGTACATGTGGTCGCTGCTGCTGCCTGCCTGCGCGCTAAGTGAGGTTTACTTGCAGGGTTCTGGTTGGTGTGGGCGCTCATCCTTGTCCTGATATGCGGCTGCATTTTCCAGCACTGGCGCTCTCAGCAGCGCTTCCAGCAGCAGCGCCGCCAGAATGAGATCAACCTCATCGCCTACAGAGAGGCTCACAACAATTCTCAGCTGCCAATTTATCTCAGTAAGTCTTTTAGTTTCTGCCCTACTCTCTTACCTCCCAGAATAGAGGTTGTCTTGATGTAATTAAGAAACATGCTGTTAAACAAGGATCCCTTGTGTCTGTGGACTTTGCTAGCCTGAATAAATTCCACTAGGAGTGTTCTGTAAATTCCACATTAGATAGCGCACCTGAGTGTGAGCCGCAGGCGGCCGCCCTGAAACATGAGATCTGTATGGTACACAGAATGATCTTTTTAAATGTTTCATCGTTAAATGACTGTAACACAGCAGTAAAGGTCACGCATCGGTTAAAAAAAGACGAACGAGTCTGCCAGCCCTTAAAAGCTGCATTGTCAGCATTTCTTTGTGCGTTAGCCATGACGAGGGTGTGGACATGAGGCGCGAAAAGACAAAACACAACCACACTAGCGTCTTCCTCAGCGCATTATCTCTTCAACCTGTCTGTCTTGCTCTTGTGTGTAAATATCCATTCAAATTCAGAAAACTTCATGGTGCGAACTTTACGCTAGTTTTCATGCATTGCGCAACATGCACATTTTATTCATTGTACGTCCTGGATTATTGTTCAGATTGTTTCTGGGATTTTGCTGTTTGGTGTGGGACAGATAGACGCCCAGTGTTTGTTGATGCTGATGAGTACAATTCTGTAGGCTGACATTAGCTAAAATGAGACCAAAGGTTCTGAGATAATGCCACCTAAAGCTCTAAATTGTCCCGTGTCTTGTGTTTCCTACAGGATTCTTGCCCTCCTACTTACTGCCAGCTTATGAAGAAGTGGTTGACCTTCCAGTCATGCCTCCCCCTCCTTACGCCTCCCTTCACCCAGCTCCTCCACCCACAGACCAAAGAGAGGAATCTCCTTGCCTCCCTTCAGCAGATTCCATTTGTATCAACGGTGATTCACCAATGTCAGCTGCTCCCGATATTGCACACGGCCACATTCAGAGTGCTCACAACCCCAACAAGGAACTGACACCGGGCAGGTACCGGCGCTTCACTGGGGACTCTGGGATCGAAGTGTGCGATGGCCAGGAACTTCTGGATCAGCACAGATTTGCGGAACGAGAGGAAGGAACTCAAGAAGAGGAAACGGACCTGTACGATCACTGTGATTCACAGAGCTTTGAGGAGAGCAATGCTGATGACGCAGTTCTTGAGAACACCACTGAAGCTGACTCCAAGTCTCTGAAATGATGTCTTCGTATCTGCAGGCCTGGAAACAAATATGAACGCCTCTGCGCTCAGGGCTTCAGACACTATGTGCAGCTGTTGGGGGTTAACAGAAGCTGGGGCGTAGTGGTGTGGTGCCTTTCACTCCGGCCTCGGAACCTCTCCTGACATGGGAATCAGTCTAGTTCACACTTCAAGCGTCTCTCCTATAAATTCATTTAATGGTTTCTGGAGTTTAAGTGCTCCGTGTAGCTAAAGCTGTTGCTCTCTGCTGCTGCCAAAGTACGTTTGAATGTTGACACTTGGATCACATCAGGTTTACGACACCCACCAGCCACTCACATGGGTCTCTGCTGCCATTTATCAAAGCGTCACAAGGTTGGAGGCGAAACGCTGAGGGTGGACGTCTTCTCTGCACCGCCCCCCAGACAGGGTGGACCAGCGACTGCAACAATGGGAGCCAACAGCATTATTACACCGTAGAGGCATCATTTATATGCAGCATTTCTTTTTTGAACTCTTTGAAACAAAAATAATGGAATGCCGGTGAAGTTTTCTGAGGTTTTCGTCCCAGAGCTTCACAGCAAACTCACTCAGGTTAGATTATCACAGAAAGCTACAGGTTTGTACGGTTCCCAAAAATACAGATGGTAGCTGCACATGACGTAATGACATTAATTACTAAAGAAACGCCCCAGAATAATAAGAAAATATATTGTAAGTTCTGGTGCCTTTTTCTGTTTCCTACTTTATATAGATATTAGTGGTCAACTGCATTTAAAAAAACAAACATGTACTTATGCAACATTTATGGTTGATCACACTGACTAAATGTGTTGGTGCCATAATGTGAAGCCTCCTGATGCCTTTGACGAAGTATTTTTGTAGACTTCTGGAGGTAGCTCCAGCGTGCTCAGATTTATATCATTGTTGAAGAACATCCATGTGTCCCGCTGTTTGAGTAAAGGGAAGCAGTGGTGCAGCAGTGAGTGAGTGTTCACTACTTAAATCATTTTTCCACAAATGTCTACTGCATTATCTTGAAAATGTTATTGTTCTGTCAAATTTTGCACGAAATATACTGATTACATTCCTGTATGTGTTTGTGTGACAGTTTTGTACAATAAGGTTTCATATTTCAAACTTTAACATGCAGCTTCTAGTGGAGATGCTAAACCGAACATCAAATAATTTGTTTCGTTTCGTTTCGTTTCGTTTCGTTTTCTCCCGCTTATCCGGATCCGGTCGCGGGGGCAGCAGCTTCAGGAGGGATGCCCAGACAGCCCTCTCCCCGGCCACTTCCATCAGCTCTTCCGGGGGAACCCCCACCCGCTCCCAAGCCAGGCGAGAGATGTAATCTCTCCACCTAGTCCTGGGCCGGCCACGAAGCCGCCTCCCGGTGGGACATGTCCAGACACCTCTAAAGGGAGGCGTCTGGAAGGCATCCTAGCCAGATGCCCGAGCCACCCCAACTGACTCCTCTCGATGTGGAGGAGCAGCGGTTCTACTCCGAGCCCCTCCCGGATGTCCGAGCTTCTCACCCTATCTCTAAGGTTGAGCCCGGCCACCCTGCGGAGGAACTCATGTCAGCTGCTTGTATCTGCGATCCTGTTCTTTCGGTCATCACCCAGCATTGATGGCCATAGGTGAGGACCGGTAAATTCTTCACCACGACGGATCGGTTAAGCGCCCGCATCACTGCTGACGCCACTCCTATCCACCTGTCGATCTCACGTTCCATCCTACCGTCACTCGTGAACAAGATCCCGAGATACTTGAACTCCTCCACCTGAGGCAGGACCTCCTCCCCAACCCGGAGAAGGCACTCTACCTCTTTCCGAGCGAGGACCATGGACTCTGACTTGGAGGTGCTGATCCGCATCCCTGCCGCTTCACACTCGGTTGCGAACCGTCCCAGCATTTGATGGAGGTCCCTGTTCGATGGCGCCAGAAGAACTACGTCATCCGCAAAAAGCAGCGACGAGATCTTCCGCCCACCGAACTCGACAGCCTCCACTCCCCGGCTGTGCCTAGAAATTCTGTCCATAAAAGTTATGAACAAAACCAGTGACAAAGGGCAGCCCTGGCGGAGTCCAACCCTCACTGGGAACGAGTCCGACTTACAACCGGCTATCCGGACCAAACTCCTGCTCCTTTGGTACAGGGACTGGACGGCCCTTATCAAGGGACCTTCCACCCCATACTCCCGGAGCACCCTCCACAGGGTGCTCCTGGGGACCCAGTCATAAGCCTTTTCCAAGTCCACAAAACACATGTGGACTGGTTGGGCAAACTCCCAACTCCCCTTAAGCACCCCAGCAAGGGTAAAGAGGTGATCCGTGGTTCCACGACCGGGGCGAAACCCGCATTGTTCCTCCTTGATCAGAGGTTCGACTATCAGTCAATCCTCTTTTCCAGCACCCTGGCATAGACTTTCCCAGGGAGGTTGAGGAGTGTGATCCCCCTATAGTTGGAACACACCCTCTGGTCCCCCTCTTAAAAATAGGCACCACCACCCCGGTCTGCCAGTCCAAGGGCAACCGATGTCCACGCAATGTTGTAGAGGCGTGTCAACCAGGACAGCCCTACAACATCCAGAGCCTTAAGATACCCCGGGCGGATCTCATCCGCTCCCGTTGCTCCGCCGCCGGGCAGCTGTTTCACTACCTCGGCAACTTCCGCTCCGGAAATTGGATGGTCCACCTCCTGGTCATCCGACTCTGTTCCACCTCGAGGATACGTGTTGGTAGGATTGAGGAGCTCCTCGAAGTATTCCTTCCACTGCCGGATAATTGCCCCAGGAGACGTCAGCAGCTCCCCACGCACACCTAACACGGTGTGTGCGAGTTGCCGCCTGCCGCCCCTAAGGCGCCGGACAGTTTGCCAGAATCTTCTCGGAGCAGACCGAAAGCATTAATTAGACACAAATTGCTGAAAGTCTTCCTCCATAGCCTCACCAAACTCCTCCCATGCCCGAGTTTTGGCCTCCGCGACTGTCGCGGCTGCAACCCGCTTAGCCAACCTGTACCGGTCAGCTGCTTCTGGAGACCCACAGACCAGCCCTGACCTGTAGGCCTCTTTCTTCAGCTTGACGGCTCCCCTCACCTCTGGTGTCCACCATCGGGTACGGGGATTATCGCCACAACCAGCACCAGCGGCCTTGCAGCCACAGCTCGCGACAGCTGCCTCGACAATGGCGGAGCGGAACATGGCCCATTCAGACTCAATGTCCCCTACCGCCCTCGGAACATGATCAAAGCTCTGTCGGAGGTGGAAGTTGAAGACCAGCCTGACGGGTTCCTCCACCGAGCGTTCCCAACAGACCCTCACTAAGCGTTTGGGACCTGCCAGGTCCGCGCGGTGGCTTCCCCCCCCCCACCTGATCCAACTCACCACCAGGTAGTGATCAGTTGACAGCTCTGCTCCTCTCTTCACCCGAGTGTCCAAAACATATGGCCGCAGATCAGCTGACACGACTATAAAGTCAATCATTGACCTACGGCCCAGGCTGTTATGGTGCCAAGAGCACCGATGAACAACCTTATGCTCGAACATAGTGTTAGTTATGGCCAAACTGCGAGTAGCACAGAAGTCCAATAACTGAACACAACTCTGGTTCTGATCGGGCAGACCGTTCCTCCCAATCAAATAATTCATAAACCATAATTTACTCTGTGCTTCCATAGTTCCGGCTTTACGTTTCACACTGACCAGCCTTGGAAACTCAAACATTTTGCAAATTTCCTTTAAGCAGAAGTAGTGAGAAAACAAAAGATATAAGATATCTATTTGTTTTCCTATTTTAAAAAAAAAATGCTTTAAGGGCAAATAATGAAATATGTCAAAGGGGTCATTAATAAAACAATGTTCGTAATTTAACGATAATATTTTCTTTTTACTGTTACATTTATGTAGAAATGTGCACTGTAAATTTGCTCTACCAACGATCGCTCTAACTTATCCGGCGCTTGCTTGTACTTCCCTACCAGGCCAGACGATGGCGCCATTAACAGCAACACAAACGGTAGAAGAAGAGAAGAACCAGTCGCAGAAGAAGAATCAGAAGCGAGTGTGAAAAGAGGTATCTGCACTTCACTCGAGCGTAGTTTATACACAATTGGGAGTTTGTTTTAGTCGTCACAGAACCGTCTGTTGGGCATTATGCTACTAAAAGAGAGGGTTCGATTTGCCTGGCTTGTCACATACATATGAAGGCTGTTTAAGCCATGAAAATTAACATAAAAATACACTGTGACAGTGTCACTTGAGTCTGTATGCTAGACTTCCTTTAGCTAACTTTACCCCTTGTTTACGTGAAGCATTAATTAGACACAAATTGCTATTATTTTAGAGCTCTTTAGAAAATTATTTTGCGCGACATATGCGCGTATATAGGTGCTCTATGTCCTTTAAGACAAATAGTGCATTTTATCCATTGTGGAAAAGATTAATGGATGGCCAACAAGTCGAACATAGGGGTTTGCAAAGCGGGTCACGGTGGAAATAACAGCAACATTTTGCGCTGTGTTTACTGAATTATATGCGTCTAAATTAAACTCAATTTATCGGGGGGAATGAACACTTGTACATTTATTATGATGATAACAACTAATAACTCACAATAATATCAACAAAACCGAGTTTGGAGGATTTTGTGTGACATGTAGCCCACTCGGATGTTTTCCTGTCCCTTCCCAAGTGGGTGCCCGACTCGTGAGCAGCCAGCTATGAGGAGCTCACTGTGTCCGGCCTATCCTGCCTGTTTTCTCGAGGGTCTGCGCTCTCCTACCCCCTCCCGGTGACACTGTTGTTGGGTTCCCAACAGTACTTTGAGGAGGGAGGGGGGGACGTAATCCTCCCGTATGACTCACTTTATTTTATCGTGATAATCAGAAATAGCCCGTAAAATGTCACTGGGATTAAAGATGCGGCGCTTTATTTAGTATCAGCTCTCTTCTGCTCTCTGACACGAGTTTGACCAATGCGGCTCATCTCGTTGGCTGACGGCAGTTGTTGGTCTGAAAAGAAAAGATGCGGCCCCTTTTTAAAACTTACGAAAAATCCACATTGGGCCATTTCTGTTGTACTGAAACGCGACAGTTCTGACTGGCTAAATTAGGCTTCTCATTGACCAATAAAACCACGTGATGGTGTGCTGCGGTAGTGCGGCTCTCTTGACCAATAGGAAGTGCTGTCACTGTTGCTAAGATACGCCTGCGTAGTTGACGCGACACTACCAAGACAAGCAAAACAGAAAAGGCGAACGCAGAAATGTAGAAAACAACGGGAGAATAAACAGGATTATTTAAAGTAGTTATTATTCTGATAGTAAATGTAAAAATGTACGTTTCCCGCTAAATCCTGGGTTTAATTCGTTGTTTGGTCCTGTAATCATAGTGCAAGGTTTTAGGGCTTTTATTTTTGTACTTCCGGTTACCTGTCGAATTCAACTGCTATTTTTTTTCCTCTCAATTTCTTCTTGCTTGTCAAATTTTGCTTCTGCTACTTATTTATAAACTAGTTGTGTTTTAAGGGCAAGGGTCATCAATCATCTTGATTGGCTACCAATAAATGGTTTATCGGAGATCACAGGGATCAGATTTGCCATTGAAATGACTGGATTGCAGGTTTATCAGACTTGTGGAATTTGACTTATATTATTCAGTTTTGTCTAATTTCACACAAACGTTAATTAGTATTTTTTTCTCTTATTGGTCTTTTTTTTTTTAAATTAGGAAAGAAAATATTTGACTATTGCTTTGATTTTTTCTGTGCTTTGACATTGACCTGTTCATTCTGTAACCAAACATGAGGTTAAATGTGATGATGTTTTCAATATCAACACTCTCTTAACATGTCCTTTTTTTAGAAAGTACAAAAAAATTGCATGGCAAGCATTGTGAGAAATAATTTATGGCAATTTTTAATTTGTCCTGCAAAAAATGACTGAGGATATAGCAACACGCAAATAAAGGGAATTCTGGAATAATTGCTAGCCTCTTTTTTCTTCTCAGAAACGGTTATTACAGTTCAAGATGACTTCATGGAGTGACCGTCTGCAGAATTATGCTGACCTTCCAGTCAACATGGATGGTTTGGCTTTGAAAAAGTACCGACGTGAAGCTCACCACAGGTTTGTTTTCTTCAGACCGTTCCAAAATTAATTGAAGCCAAATCTTGGGCAGTCCTAACAAGATATCAGTGTGACACTGACTGTATGGCTGCACTACTTTGTTTTACTTATAACATTAATTATATAATTTTATATGTTTTAAGGACAAAGATCTTGACAAGTGGTGTGTGTGTGTGTGTGGGGGGGGGGGGGGGGGGGGGGTTAGTTTCAGTTTTCATAAATACCTGTCATACAGAGTTGTTTGACTTACCCATTCAGATATTTGTGACATCTGTTTAAATACTGATAGTTAAATTCATCCTCTAGGGGAGCTTTTCTACAAGGACTCTTGTGGATGTTTTGTATTGAGGGAACAGGGATCCACTGAAGCATCTAACTTCGTCCTCTTTGTAGGTGGATCTAAGGCTCAGCGAACAATTTAACCTGCCACTTTTTATCAAAGATATCTATCAGGTTTTCTGATGTCCTCCTGCAGTTCTTCTCTTCTGTTTGTGCTATTTAGATTTTTTGCATGGGATTTTGAGACAACGCCAGCGCTGCTTTTCTACAGGACGTAGTTGAGGGTCTTTTCTAACTAAATCCTAATGTTCAAAGTCTTTTTTTGCCTCCCCTTTTGGGTTGTTGATGTCTATTTTCCTACAGTCAAATGCTTTCTTAGTCACTTTTGGCACGGTTGTGGACTCGTTTCTTTGTGTGTTGGCCTGTTGCTCATGTCACGCGCTGGGCTGAGCACCGATATTTTGAGAATAACAAAATTGTGTGTGTGTTATAAACATGGACATTTGCAAATGTAGTTTTTGAAATGTCGTGAAATGTCATTATTGTTACCTCTGCTGCTTGATGCGAGAGAGTCAGAGTCGTTGTCAACATGCAGATGTTGCAGCTGCATGACGTGAATCTGACCCTTAATCAGTATTTACAGGGGGAATAAACAGTATGTGAACCATTTAGAACAGGGGTGGGGAACCTTTTTCATATCGAGGGCCATTTCAATTTTTATAAAGTCCTCCGAGGGCCATACTATTATGAACACATACCTAGGGATGCAAAAAAAAGAGGAAAAAAAAAGAGTCTATAACCACTGTGTTACTAAGTCTCATGATTGCTGCATTTGAATTTGAATTATTTATTTAGCACACATGCATATAAAATCACCAAAAAAAATAGAATAAATGACAAACAAGTAAAATATGTTTACACGATCAGACAAAAAAAAAAAAAAGAGGTGCAGAGTTGAGGCAAGAGACCCGTAAGGGCCTGTTCGAGGCCTCTACTCACAAAAACTGCAATACAACAAGATAATCAAGAAAATAAATGAAAAGAAAGAAAGATAAAGACAATAATAATAACAACTAGAAAGCACTCGGAGAGCACAGCCCTTTGCCAAGCGCAAAAATTCCTGGCATATTGTGATTTCCACCATAAATATTAGTCCCACATATACTTTGACTACATATTCAGATTCCTTGACCATAAAAACATACTGTTAGCCACTGGAATCATAACAATATATGTCTTAGTTCAATAGTTATTCACGAAAAAAAATTCACGCTTTGAAACAATTTTACTTTGTCCGGCGCGAGCACCTCAGCGGCGGCTACGAGGCACTCCTTTCAGGATACGAAAGGCAAAAATACGCTACCGCGGAGTTTAGCGAACGGTCCAACTGTGCACATATAAAATATAAAAATTGTATTGCGTTGTGGGCCGGTATACGGCCCGGGGTTCCCCACCTCTGGTCTAAATAGAGAATAGTATAAAATCATTCACTAACATTTCTTTCTTTCTTTTGTTAGTTCCAGTTTTCTGTCTGTCTCCCTCCATTCTCACCTTTCAGACCAGAGGACTGATTCAATCCTCCTATAAACACTTGCATGTCACCCACATGGCTGGTGGTAGCTCAGTCTGGAGGAGACTGGGCTGAGAAGCGGAGGGGTTTTCCAGTCCCGGTGTGGTCTTCTGGTAGTTGGGGTGCCAGCACACCTCCCTCAAATGTTCACATAGGGTCCTGCAATGTGCTTATTTTGATTTATTTTGAGTAAAGGATAGAGTTCATGACCCAGGAGCCCTTATAAACAATACACATTAATCCTTTAGCATCAGAAACAAGTATCTGACTGATATGCCAACCAACAATCGGTGGTAATATCCCATGTATTCTCTATTACAAAGCTGTCCAAGGGATCAGGCTCAAAGCCAACCTGCACTGAGGTATGGTATCTTTTTGTTGTTAACGCAGCCTGCGAATACTGACTCTGACATTCCCTTTTTACGTCCATGATATAAAATGAGCCTTCATCCAACCCTCACGGATCTCCATCAATACTGACACTGATTGTGGGAAATAGCAGCTGGTGATTTCGCCGCGTGTTTCTCCTGCATCTATCCTTTAATCCTCATCTTGCTGGAGTGAAGCTGATATCATCTTTCATGCCGTCCGATTAGAAACTTAAAGCCATTTTTGAAATAACAGCTGATGGAATTAGGTGACTGTGAAGATGCTCAGTAGCTGTTTCCACAGTCTGATGGCACCTGAAAATGTAAGTTATAAATAGTTATATATATATAATGTATAATATAAATAGTTCCTTAGCTTGAAACCTTGTGTGAAAAGAGGCAAATATTCTTGGTGTGCCAGATGGACACGGTGAAAACAGAAAGGAAATAGAAGTATTAAAAGACCTCATTTGGAACGACATCTGTCTCTATAGGTTCCAACATTTCAGCTCAAACTATACAATTAGGTCCTGAAAATGGTTCCCCATCCAGCCTGACAAGGTTTGAGAGGAATGGCAGAATATTCCCAAAATCCAGCTGTGCAAAGCCTGTGGAATCAGATCCACGAACATCAGCAGCTGTAATTTCTGTACCGTTTACAGGTTCTGAATGTTCCTGCCACTGAAATACTTCCGTTTTCTTTCCAACATTTTCTACTATTCTGTTTTCAGCTTTCTTTCGGGGCTGAGCTGTATATTTAAAATAATCTGGCACACATATTGTAGCAGGGAAAATAGTAGTACATTTAAATAAAGTAGGAATTCTCGTGTGAATTTTAACCTTTCAGGAATTACAGACATTTTTCACCAATTTCCCATTCCATCGTTTCTACCAAAACAGATGTGGTTTATTTGCGTTCTACCTAAGATATTTTGACCTGTTGTTGTTAAACTTGACTTTATTGGTTGACTCAAGTGAAGCTATGCTGAAACCTATAGGAACGAGCAACTTCTGGTCAAGTTCAGAAGACTCTGGACAAGGAAAGAGTGTCATCAAATCAAATGATACATTCTTAAACATAAAGGCAACGTGGAAACTACAGGAAACCTTTGTGAACAGGGCACATGAAGGGAAGACCCAGCGGTGTTACCACGATAGGAGAAGAGTGAGGAGGCCACACTTTCTCTTGTTCCTGCATTAGTGAGTTGAACCTGACAAAAAATGCAAAGAAAAAGCCACCAGCCACCACAAAAGGGACTGATTTTCAATGTGGTGGCAACAGAAAGTTGCCCTTTTCTTATTCCAGTTTGTCCTTGACTGGTAGCTTGAGGTCAAAGCAGTGACCCTGCCGCATCGCGCCATATCTTTGATTTTAGAGAGAGGTTTATTAGGTCCAGAGAACCCCCCAATCTCTGGTGGGACTGGTGCTAACAACCCAGTGCTTTGCAACTTCATACGAGACCCTACATTGACCATTTTGTCCTATCGTTTGTTTTATAGCAGTCTATTAAAATGCTTATTTTTGCTTGTTGCAGAAATTGAGGAGGGGCTTTGTGCAAAAATGTCTGTAATGCTTTAAATACTGTGATCTGTTTCTAACATTTGTCAAATGTTTCCCTCATAACTCCTTTCGTTTTATGTCACACTGGCTGCTCACAACAGGAAAATAGTTCCTAAAGTCCGGATCCTTTGATTTGTTGGTTGTGTGGACTGTAGTTGGTGGCACTCTCAAATCCCAGCGTTCCAAATTAATGTCGGTTTGTTCCGGTGGTAGACGGCATTAATCGAGTTTGAAATAATTGGTTTTCCTTTTGTTGCGTGCTGTTTTCGTTCCTCTGCAAGGGTGAAGAGGATTCCTTTCAGATCCATGCATGTTCACAGTGTGCCTCTTATCTTTGGTTGAATCAGTAGTGCTCAAATGCATCAAATCGTGACCCGGTGGTGTGTTTGCCATCGCTGCTGTGACGTGTTTTCCCCTCTAATAAACGGGGAGTTGTACAGAGAAGCCTCCCATCAGCCCCAGCTGTCTCCACCTTATTGACCGTGTTGGTGTTGTTCCCCCCTCCAGAGTGTTTGTCAACCGAAGTCTGGCCATGGAGAAGATCAAGTGCTTTGGTTTTGATATGGATTACACTCTGGCAGGTGAGTGGTTTGTGTGTTCACCATTCGTGCCGTCCTCCGAAAATAGTTTTCTGTCCACAGATTTCCATTTCTAAGCACGTTTTGCTCAGCTTTGCTTTCTCTCGCTCTGTGAATCTTCCCTCTGGATGAGTGCAGCTACAAATATCAAACACTTTCTCTATTATGATGCGATAATCTTGTTAGCAGCACTGGAAACACAGAAGGAAACATGCTAAAGGTTTCAACTCGTGTCCCATGGACTCTGTAACGTCCTGACAGATGGGGCTGACGTGATTCTGTGTGTGGGTTTAGTGTACAAGTCTCCTGAGTACGAGTCGCTGGGCTTTGACCTGACGGTGGAGCGTCTGGTGTCGATCGGATATCCACAAGAGCTGCTTAACTTTGTCTACGACCCGTCCTTCCCAACCAGGTCGGTTCACAAGTGTCTCCCCTTCCTCTCCATGAAGACTAACGCAGCTCATTTGTTGTTACTGTTGACGTCCATGTGCATTCTCCTCAGAGGCCTGGTGTTCGACACGTTGTATGGAAACCTTCTCAAGGTCGATACCTACGGGAACATCCTGGTGTGTGTCCACGGATTCAACTTCCTGAGGGGGTGAGAGAGATCTGATAGTTCAGCAAATTATTATTATTGTTGTTGTTGTTAAGCGTTCGGACCTCTGAGACGACGCTTCATCCAAGGGACGTGGGAAATCCTGGTTAGAGTTTGGGGTCGATTCAGAATAGGGTTGTTTACCACTAACATGATTTAGAACGTGTTCCTGTGTTCACAGTGAAATGATGAACCTTCAGAACATTACAGAATAAAACTGTCAGTGCAGGAGTTCAAAAGCATTTAGGATTCATAAGGCTTCTTGGACGGAAGCGTCTCTAAACCGGGATTCTCACGGTGTGTCTACAGACCCGAGATCAGAGAAATGTACCCCAACAAGTTCATTCAGCGAGGAGATACGGAGCGCTTCTACATCCTCAACACGCTTTTCAACCTGCCTGGTAACAAATCAAAACAGTCCAGTGGAAAAGACTACTTGAACCTTGTGTGACATTGATTGTTATTTGGTCATTTCCATTTAATTTGGTAATATAAAAATTGTAAATATCTAACTGATAAACTCCTTCTAGTTTCATTTTTAACGGATTGCGCCAAAATAAAACCTATAGATTTAAGAATAGAGCTGCAATCAGGCATCATTTATGCTGAAGTTTACCATCTAGGCTTAATGTTTTCTGCTTTTATTGCAATATTTGTTAATCAGCCGTACTGCGTTGTGTGTGTTTGTTGTTTAATTCCTCCTCAGAAACATACCTCTTTGCATGTCTGGTGGATTTCTTCAGTAACTGTTCAAGATATACAAGGTACGACTGTGGCATCGTCGTTGAAGGCTCTGACAGTACGCATGTGCAGAACTCCCCTTTAATGTTGTCACACCTCTGCAGTTGTGAGACTGGCTTCAAAGACGGGGACCTTTTCATGTCCTACAAGAGCATGTTCCAGGATGTCCGCGATGGCGTGGACTGGGTTCACTTCAAGGTCACTTTCCACTTTAAACAGACCAAATAAAAGAAAACGTGTATTTACTATCAGAATGCTTCTTTACACAGGGCTCCTTAAAAGAAAAGACGGTTGAAAATCTGGAGAAATATGTGGTGAAAGATGTAAGTAAAGTATACCTGCGTGCTACATTAGCCTCTATATCTGTAGCTGTGGTCACTCTCTTGTTATTAAGTCTAATATTTCTTTTTTCCTCCCCTCCAACAAGCCAAAGCTTCCTCTCCTCCTCAGTCGCATGAAAGAAGTCGCCAAAGTCTTTCTGGCTACGAACAGCGATTATAAATATACAGAGGTTAGAGACACAGAACCGCTTGTTTTACTGTGTTTGCTGGTTAACTGGCACATTTCCACCAGCACAAACATTGAGACTGATGACAAATGGATTTCTTTTTTATTTTTAACCATCTTTGTTCTTTCACAGAAAATTATGACCTACCTCTTTGACTTTGCTCATGGCCCAAAGGTAAAGGAACCCCATCATGTAATGTTTAGAATCAATGCTTAAGATTAAGATTAAGATGTACTTTAATTATTAAGTGACGTATATGTGTGTAACCTGCAGCCTGGAATGCCACACCGGCCCTGGCAGTCCTACTTTGACTTGATTCTGGTGGACGCCCGGAAGCCCGTCTTTTTTGCAGAGGGAACAGTCCTGCGGCAGGTTGACACGGTGAGTCTGTGCTGCGGTTCCCAAACTCTGCTGCCTTTTCCTGGTCAAACACGGGGTTCTGGTCACCACGTTTAGCTATATTAATCTAAAGAAGACGGATGAAAGCAAGCAATGCTTGGATTAACAAAAATCGAACTGGACAGGTGCTCTACAGCAAATTCATGAAGCCAAAACTCGAGGTGGCTTTATCAGAGCAGAGGCAACAACACAGACCTTCAGGCATCAACCAATGTCTTCTTCGGGGTCTGGCACACAGTTAATTACTGTCAATTATATACGGGTGAGGTTGATTCAAATGTTTAAACACGAGGGGGCGCTAGAGATCGAGGTCTTGTGGACATAAAAAGCCTCCAAGTCAATAGGAGGCTAAAGTCTAATAATAATGTCTATATACATATATATGTGTGTGTGTGTGTGTGTGTGTGTATATATATATATATATGTGTGTGTGTGTATATATGTATAGAGAGAGAGAGAAGAAAGGGGACCTCATCCTTGAGACCAGGGGTTCCTGGACCCCCATGATGGTGGTCAGGGCTGACGTCACTGGGGTCCTGCTGGATCGTAGTGGACAGCCTGGGCTATTTGAGGTCACATATATTAATATTTCCCAACATGCGGCTCTTTCAGACCACGGGTCGGCTGAAGATTGGGACCTACACCGGACCTCTGCAGCACGGAATCGTTTACTCTGGAGGTAAATACGTGTAGTTGTTTAATTCTCTGGGAATTTTGGGATTGTGTTGGCAGATATTCAGCCCCGAGAGATTGAGCGTTATTTAACGAGGGTGTGACGTATATTTGTTCCTGCAGGTTCTTCAGACATTGTGTGCGATTTGATGGGCATCAAAGGAAAGGACATCATCTACATTGGTGACCACATCTTTGGAGACATTCTTAAATCCAAGAAGCGTCAGGGCTGGAGGACTTTCCTGGTGATACCTGAGCTTGCCCAGGAGCTGCACGTTTGGACCGACAAGAGCTGTGAGCACATACACACACAGAGTTACACTTTTTCCTACATTAAATGTCTCCAACCTGTGAAAGTGTCTCATCTGACGATACTTTGGCCTCTTTGACCTCCTCTGTTTCTGTGGGGAGGCAGCCACAATCAATACTTCTTGTGTTTTTCAGCCATATTTGAGGAACTTCAGTCTCTGGATTGTTTTCTGGCAGAACTTTACAAGTGAGTCGCTCACTTTTTCTACTGGAACCAACTGCAAACCTAAGAAAACCAATGCATCATAACCATGTTGGATTTCTGTCTTTGTGACGAGCATCATCTCATTTCTTCTGCCTAATTATTGCGTCTTCACGTTTCCAGACATCTGGACAGCAGCAGTAACGAGAGGCCAGACATCAGCTCGCTGCAGAGACGGATCAAGGTGCGTCTCTCTCCTTTCCTCCTCGAAAGTGAGTGTTGAGTGTTCTGGCTGCTGCTTTAGTTTCCACTGATCCTTTCTGTCTGTTTTTTCCCTCCTAGAAAATCACCCATGACATGGACATGTGCTACGGCATGATGGGGAGTCTGTTCCGCAGTGGATCCAGACAGACCCTCTTTGCCTCCCAGGTGATGCGCTACGCTGACCTGTATGCCGCCTCCTTCATCAACTTGCTGTACTACCCGTTCAGCTACCTGTTCAGAGCCGCGCACGTGCTGGTGAGCGTCATTCTTCCGACCACTCCTCAAGGTTTCACTAGTCTGTCAACTGCTGACTTTTGTCTGCATCCCGCTTTGACCCAAGATGCCTCACGAGTCCACGGTGGAGCACGCTCACGTCAGCTTCATAGATACCGAGTCTCCGCTGGCGACGAGGAACCGCCACGATGTTGACCTGAAGGAGATGGAGTGTAAACGCCACCAGCTGACTCGGTCTGTCAGCGAGATCCAGCCTCCACACTTCTACCCGCAGACGCCACAGGAGATTACCCACTGCCACGATGAGGATGATGATGAGGAGGAGGAGGAGGAGGAGGAGGAGGAGGAGGAGGAGGAGGAGTAGCGCTGTTTTGTGTTATTCTGAGCTGGAGGTAGTATGTTGTCCGATTTTTATAATGGGAGTCTGTTGTGGCAGAACCTTCACCTGACCCACGCTGATATCTAGATTCAAGTTTGGATTTGTCATTTAGGAGGACGCCGTTCATCATTCAGACCAGTCGGCATCATTTAATGAGTAACGTTAGCCGTGCGCGGCTGCTGTAACACACAAACGGATGAATGCGCGAACGCGAATAAGATGCTGGTAAACTCGGAATAATTACAATTGTTTCTTCCCCTCCAACAGTGTCATTTGGTTCCCGGCGGTTCTTACCTTCATCTCTCCTATAATTAGCCCTGATTGTTAGGGAAATACATTTTACTGCCAAAATCCTTTCCATTAGACTAGCTAGCTCATTAGCTCCACTCAGTCAAATGTCTTTTTCTCTTTACCAACAGGCACCACATGTATATTATTAGTAATATACTGGGTTTATCAGCCAACTCTCACATACATATGGTGCTTCATGCTGAGCAAAATTAAAAAAAAAAAAAATCATATTGGGAGATCAGTGTAGATCTCAGAAGAGCAAATATATTTGTTGGTGGTCTCCTGTTGTGATGCTGCTGCCGTTACTGCAGCTACAGTTTCTGTCCAAGTATGAATCTGCCCACAAATCCATTTTTACTGTAATCGAAACAACAACTGAAAGGGAGCAGATGAGGAATAAGAAATAGCATCGTGCAACACATTAAAGGCCCCAAAATATCAGAAACTACAAAATGTTTGTAAGAATTTCAGTCATCTGGTGAGGCCTTTAAAGTGAGCGTTAAATGCTAAGAAGTCCCAACCCAAATTTTGTCAGTCCACTCTCTGGATCCTGGAAATGGAATGAATCTGGAACCGAGTCACTGGAAGCCGACGGTGGTATATTACAGCCATTTGATACTTGTTAATTTGTCGGACCTGCTAAAAGCCCAGAAACCGTGAACAGCTGCTTGGCTCCATCTTGTCTGTACTGTTACAGAATCCCCCCCCTCCCCAGCAGAAGGCTGGGAAACACTTACTGCCTTACTCATGATGGAGAGTGAAAGAGAATCACTGTTACACCGTTTCCCTTTAGGAATAGAGGGTCAAAGGTTTCCATGCAAATGTGTCTATTTTAGCCTCGATGGGGATGTTTTACCAGAGACTGACTTCACTGTTGAAGGACCACAAAGACCATGAGGTTGATCACTTAAAGGGATCTGTCAGTGTTGATCTATAGGTGTGGATTCATCCCCACAGTGTGTTTCTGATGTTTCTCTTCAACTTAACAGACGATTTGGGCCTTTTTAAATGGAACTGTTCATCTTCTGTCTTGTACTTCAGTAAGGGAGCAATATTGTGTCAAGAATGCTGTAAAATCTTTTTTTTTTTGTCAATATTTTCCTGTTTTTAATGTTGATACTGGTTGTCAAGCGTATCAACTGTAAGCCGAATGAATGTTTCGGTTGTTTTAGCCACAGACGTTCGTGCACGTGAGCTCGTTTCATTTCATGTCTCATGTGAAAAAGATGCCAACAGCAGTGACGCTGCTCTTGAAGTGTTTGCCTGGATTTTTTTCTAAAAAAAAATAAATACATTTCTAATGTCAGATTGGGGTGTTTTCTTCCAAAAACAGAGCTCAAACAATTTCACCGGGTTGGCGGTTTCGTTTGATGATTTCTCATCATTTAAAGGAGATTTATATCATCCAGTGATTTTATAATCAGTAAATTATATAGAAATCCTGTGGATTAGATCATTAAATAGGTCAATTACGCGATCACTCCAGCGATCCAGGGTCCATTTGTTGGAAAACAGGATTTATGATTTCATGTGGGAGATTATGCAAATATAAACATGCGAAGGTGGTGCGTTTGCCTGCTGTGACACTGTCCCTGAAACTGTCCTCACAGGGCTCTGATAAATGATGGGCTGTCGTCTGGGAGGAAATAAGTGACAAAAATGACTGATAGGGACGGCAATGTGTCAACAAGATAACAAAAAAACACCTTATTTCATCTGTCGTGCAATAACGGCGCCGTAAACATGTTTGGCAGTGGCGCTTCAATGTGGGTCAAAGGGGAGTAAAAGTGTGTTTTGTACAGTTTTTAGAGTGGAAGAAAGGAAGATAGCTCTCATTTAACAAAGTATTAAAATGATGGACACCATCGGGTCCCTGTATCCTCAGTTCTGAATGTAATTAAGAAATGCCAGAGAAAACTCCTAATGGGAGTTAGGAGCAGTCAGGAGCAAAATCTGGAGACGTGTATTCCTGTTCAACCGGCACAAATGTGGCCTCCAGGACCTCTCACGTGTCCTCGCCACAAAATTCAGCATCAGAAGGGGTTCGTTAGTGGCCACGTGTGAATGGCCTCTTCTCCTCCTGAGGAGGCTCTGAGACATCACCTCTCACCTGTTCACAATACAGTAGTGAAAAACCTCCCCGGGAGGAGAAGAGGCCGTTCACGCGTGGCCACTAACGAACCCCCTCATGTCACGCCCAACCCTAACCCTAACCCTGTCTTGGAGTTACCCAAACTCTTTTGTCCTGCACCAAAAGCGCCCCGGAAATGCCTCTAGTCTCTAGAGCGCTTTCCCAGTGGCGAGAGAGCTGTGCACAGTGGTCCTGAGGTCCCGGAGGGAACATGCCGCTTGGAGTTGGAGCAATGCTGCAAGGGCCTGTTCTGGTGGGAACATGGTGACCATGGCATCACCACAAACAACAGGTCCCCGTTTCATCTCAGCCAACATCGTTTCTTTCTTGATGGTGAGGGGATAAAACATATCCGTACGGCTTTTCTATCACGTTCAAGCTAATGGCAGCGTTGAGAGGTTTACCCCATTTACCTCTCGACACTGCCGCTAATGTTCTGTTTTTTCTGTCAATCAAAAAAAAATGTGTAGCTACACAATCTTGTATGGAATCGCAGACATGAAGGTCACCCAGCTCTGGAAATCCCCGCTGATGTTGCAAAACAACCCATTAACTGGACATATTACACTGATACTTTGTGAAACAGCAAGAGTACGAAACGACAACGCTGACGTTCCTTCTGCCCGTTGTTTGGCTCACAGTTTCCTGGCTCAGATACAGGTGCAATGACGACGTTGTCAACACGGTGACGTATGAGAGGGAGGAAGAAAACAGCCGAGCACCTCTCAGCAGGAGGCCAGAGATGATGTGTTGTCACTGTGAAAACGGCTAAATGTAAATTTAGGAACATCCAATCACACACATGAGAGCACTTGAGTAGGTGCTCGTCTGTGTCATGACAATCAGAAGAAACCAGTATACAGGTGTCTTCCCCAGTATTTAAACCCAGCCTTGCGCTCCCCCTCTACCAGATCACTTGTGTAGTGTGCCGGACTCTCCACTGTTGGTTTTATGGACTGATTGTACTTACATAAATGGTGGCATCAGCTATAGGTTTATAGTCTTTGTCCATTTTTGAGAGCCGATCCTTCACAGACTTTTCTTACCTTCCTTAAATCAACTTTCCCTTGAGTGAATAAAATAATAATGTGCTTTAGCCGTATAGATTACATAAAGTTTGGACTTCCTTTAAGATGGCTGAGATTAAGGCAGTTTAATTTTAAGCTTGTTGAAAATAAATTCCAGCAGGACAAGAAAACACATCAAGACCAGCAAGAGAATATAACGGAATTGAGTCCTGAGCTGACTGACTTCCAACTTGGTGACGATACGGCGAGGAAAGAAGGGACCTGGTCTGGCTAGCATCAGCAAAGCTATGAGAGAGAACCAACAGAACTTCCTCAAAGAACTGACAACATTCAAAAACCTTAACATGGACATGAGATAAGAACATGCCGTGCTAAGACAAGACATGGAACGGGAGTTTGGAGAACACAAGGAAGAGGTAGAAGAACAGAAGAAGAGTCTACCTGAAACTCAGAGCTGTGTAGCTGCACTAGAAGAGCGGAACACCGAGGCTCCAGACGGCGAGGATCCAGAAGGTGATAAAAGAAACACCTCAAATGCAAGACAAAACAACTAAACTAAGCAAGGCCAAGGAGAACGATTATTTGCATATTTGGGTTACCTGAAAATATTGAAGGGAACTCCGCTGCAGCTACGTGGAGCAGTTGCTGAAAAGCAACCAAGGATCCAGTTGGACCCCGACTACCCCTCAGCGATACTCCAAAAATGCCCCAAACGCTCCAAAAATGCAGAGCGTACCAGTGCTACCAGACTCCCTAAACAAAAATCCGTATCCGCTGTCACATAGGACGCTAAAGACGGGACACAATGGGGAAAAAATTGCAGCTGGATGCACCAAATGAAGTTGAAGTCCATTTAACGACTGAGATGGACCCTTTGCTGTCCATTATTACCCTCCAGGCAGGCATCCCATGACCAGACAGGCGCCTGGAGCCAGGGTGCGGGTCTCCCTGAGTCTGTGGATGGGCCGCAGTGCGTTACAAAAACTACCTGTTGTGGTGCAACAGGTGAAACAGTCGGCACCCGACCAGCCCGCGGGACCCCAGAGGGTCAATTATTCATGGGCTTCTTACACCACTTGTACTCCATATATTCAGTGTGTTAACTTTACTTTCACCTTTTATATACATCTGTTCCTGGAAATGAACTTTTAACACAATAGAGACGCTTACAACCTTTGCATTCATGAGGGATGGTGATTTTAAGTTTTCACCAATAACTGGAGCAAGAATTTCACCCAAAATGTGCAGTTTTGTACAGTAGCTGTACAAAGTGGACTTTGTACGTGTCATTGAAAGCTGGTACAGAACATCTTTGGTGCAGCTCTGCATCATAACCTGGGGAAGCTCAAGCAGTGACGGTTCTGCTGTGGAACACGTGCAGACTCGGGTAACAAATCCCAGGGACGCAGTCAGGGTCAAGCAGCTGCCTGGCCTTCAGGCTGCTGATAAGTCGGAGCCGTTGGTGCACGCAGCCCTAAAGTTACGTGTCCTCTTAATGGTGGAGGAACAGCCATTTTCAGCATGTGCCGAGGGAACACTGGTGAGAGTGTGACGGAAATAATTAACCTTCTAAATCTGAAATTATTCACTAATTGAATTATGCAGACAAAAAAAAAGAGAATCTGAGCTGTAGGTTATGTTTATAGTGTCTAACATCACATTAAAATAAGTCACACAGTTAAAAAAAAGTATATTCTTATAGATCTTCAACTCAAGAGGACGTTGCTTTAAAGCTACTGCGTCGTTTTCTGCATTAATGGTGCTTTTTATGATGAGTCAGCCCCAATGCATCCTCAGAGCCGACTCACGCTGGAGTCTGGACAACATGCTGACCACAAGCAGCAGCTCTTTCGCTTCCAAACACAGACATATTGTTTTAAAAGCCTTTACAATGTTGCCCGAAAGACCACAAGACATTTCACCACTTTAAATTTCAGGCAAATATTTATTTCTACTCATTTACATTCAGGTTACTTTGCATTATATACAGAATTAAAAGCAAAATTTACACCACATAGGCTGTTTAATGTGATCAACCAAAATAGACAGCAGGACATAAATATGTATTGGTAAATGTGAACATTTATACAAATACTGCACAACATACTAGTTATGAGAAGTCCAAAAAAATATTTCATAGATGTTTTCCATGTCACATTTACATCACTGAAAAAGGAACGCAACCTTTGTCTAGATGGGTCACTTCAGTAGGTGTTTAAGCTGGTCTTGAAGATTTTTAGAGTGCTCCACGCTGGAACACAGGTCAAAGGTCAAAAACTCCGTGTGACAGCTATAAATGTCTGCATTTGTTCACTTACTTTTTCTGAATGGCCTCTTGTCTTTGTGATGAACACACACACATAGAGAAAATAGGTTTAGTGCAAACACAAGCTTTCATAGATGCCATCCATCATAATACTCACTGGTACTGCAAATGTGTGGTGATGATTGACATTTTTCTCAGACTCTACAACAACAGAGGACACGTGAGGGCGTCGAGATAGTCGAGGGTAGAGATTATGTCACTGAAATGCTTTCTGTTTGCAAACTCACATCTTCAGAGTGTAGAATTGCATCCTCTTGGATCACCATATTTCTTGCTGCATGACCAAGAAGCTGGGAGAGGAGACACATGGTGATGGGTCAGGTTAAATACATGTCTTTAGTAAAGTAACGCCCTGAATCTATCCCCAGCGTTAGTTTGCTAATTACCTGAACAATGAATTACTGATTTAAATGCAATACATAAAATAGAAAAGATAAACTGCTTTTGTTTATAGTAGACTGGGGTTGTGTTGCAGCGGTTCCGCTCAGACATATGAGACGCGGGCAGAATTAAAACGTCTTTCTGTGGCAACACTGGTCATATTCTTTTACCTCCTGGCTGCGGGATCCCTTCAGGACTTGGCGAGTCAGAGCGATCACATCTACGCTACATGAGCCCACTTTGTCGGATAATAAACCTTTGACAGACTGGCCGAACCGCGGCTGAGACTCGGCCGACGCCATTTTCTGTTTTGATCAGCGACGGTGGGCGGCGAGGGTCAAAACAAACGTTAACGCGCTTCGTTTCCAGACGAGCATAGATACTAGAAACTGGGATTAAAGCGAATTATTTAAATTTGGATGTAAAAAATGTTTTTATAAAAATGTAACCGAAGGTCGGATCTCAATACATGATGTGGGAAAATGATCAAAGAATGAATCCAGTCAGTCAGAGTTACACTTTATTAAAAGGGCTTTACCTGATGCATGATTATGTAGTACAGTATATTAGACCAACATCAACCCACTATTGGATCAAAGGTATGAAGTTGTGTCATTTTCTTTTTCAGAATTTAGAGAACTTTGTTCCACAGTGTCTTTGGTTGTGTACTTTGCTCCGATTACTGGTTTCTTTCACATTACTTTGCAAAGATTCAGTGAACCACGTGTCATCTTATCATGAGCTCTGCCTGAAACAGTTGGAGTCAAGGACTTGACATTGAAGGCGCTCCATATAAACATGGCTCCGCAGCAGCACCTGGCCCTCCTGCTCCGCTCTTCTCTGATGCCCAGTGTCTGCTGACCCCTCTCTTGGAGTCCCTTTGCTTATGGATATGGACTGGGTTCTCTTTGTGTATGCGTTCTCTGCCGTGAACTTGGCTTTGTTAGCACTGCATCTGAAATTCAGGACTCCTGCTTCTGGCCCTCGTGGGCCACCCCGCCTCCCAGCACTTCCTCTGATCGGCAGTCTCCTGAGTTTGAGGAGCCCACATCCTCCCCACGTGCTGTTCAAAGAGCTACAGGGAAAGTATGGCCAAACCTATTCTCTGATGATGGGCTCCCACCGTGTTATCATCGTCAACCATCACGCACACGCCAAAGAAGTGCTGCTAAAAAAAGGAAAGATTTTCGCCGGGAGACCCAGAAGTGTGGGTAGTCTAAGTCTTCTTCGCCTTCTACATTGTTCCGGCAGCACTGTCTTACTTTTTCTCCTGTCCATCTGTAATGTGTGTGATGAAGGTTACCACAGATGTGCTGAGCAGAGACGGCAAAGACATCGCTTTTGGAGACTACAGTGCCACCTGGAGATTCCATAGGAAAATTGTCCATGGAGCCCTGTGTATGTTTGGGGAGGGTTCCGCTTCCATCGAGAAGATCAGTAAGTCTGCGTGTGTTGTTTCATGTATGTACTGGAAAAGTTCAAATGTGTAACCACTCTTTATGCTGGCTGGCTGTTTCCTCCCATGACTCTACTGGTAATATAACAACCACCGTCTAACCAGTAGACTCTGTAATTAACAAATGAGTTTGTGTGTGTGCGTGTGTACTTGTTAAAATCCTTATTCTACTAGCAAATTTAGGACATTTTTGGGGAGTAAGGACATTTAGGGTAATCCTCTTAACTTCTAAGGACTGGTTAAGGGTTAGGAGTTTAAGGCTGAGGTTAGAATTGGGTTTAGGGATAAGGATTAGGGTTGTGGTTAGTTGTGATGGGGTTAGGGTAAGGAGAGTCCCCACAAGATAGAAGCACAAGGAAGTGTGTGTTTGTTTTATTTATTATAAGAAATTAACACAGACAGCAGAAATAAATTCCACAGCAACTATTTAAGGTATTAATGCCGTGTTACTTTTAGTTTTATCTATGAATTACTTTAGGCCATGATGATCAGTGGCTGCAATATTAAACAACTGAAGCTGGTGTGTCACCTGTGTCCTGCTCAGTCTGCGCAGAGGCGGCGTCTCTGTGCTCCATTCTGTCTGAGGCCTGGACTGCGGGACTGGCTCTGGATCTGTCTCCAGAACTGACTCGGGCTGTCACCAACGTCATCTGCTCGCTCTGCTTCAGCTCATCTTACCGCAGAGGAGACGCAGAGTTTGAGGCCATGCTGCACTACAGCCAGGGCATCGTGGACACTGTGGCCAAAGACAGCCTGGTGGACATCTTCCCCTGTTTACAGGTGGGAAAACACACACACAATTATCGGGGCAGCATAGGCATCTCTTTGAAATACCCACCTGGCAGGCAACTCATCTATTAACTAGTGACACACACATCACAAACACCATGAGTTTGCAGTATTTTACACACCTCTGTCCAGCAATGATGTATTTCTAATATATAATCCTAATCCTCTGCACTGTGTTAACACTAACAATTACGAAAGATCACCTTTGCAATGATCTGTAGATCGGTAGGAAAATGTAACAAGAATTTGTTTTTAAAATGAATAAAATCAATAAAACTCTGGGCTAAATGTGTTTCCAATGTTGAGGAGCATCTGCAGAAGATGCTGCACAGCCGTAGCATCCATTAGCTTCTCTCCATAGCATATTTGCAGCAATAGGATGTTTGTTCCTGATGAGGAATCTGAAATCTGCCTCTCTGCCGCAGATTTTTCCCAATGCAGACCTGCGTCTCTTAAAACGGTGCGTTTCAGTGAGAGACAAACTTCTTCAGAAGGAATATGACAAACACAAGGTACGTCCAGCCATCAGGATCCATCAAGCTTCGGAGTGTGAGCAGATTTTAGCAGATTGATACGTCAGCACTCTCCAATCCCTCTAAAACTCACTTTTAAGTGTATCATATATCATTCCTCGCTTCTCAGGCAGCCTACAGTGACCACGTGCAGAGAGATCTGCTGGATGCTCTGCTAAGAGCCAAATGCAGTGCGGAGAACAACAACACAACGGGAATAAATGCCGAGTCGGTGGGCCTCACTGACGACCATCTCCTCATGACTGTGGGTGACATCTTTGGGGCTGGTGTGGAAACTACAACCACTGTAATGAAATGGGCCATCACATATCTCATCCACCACCCACAGGTGAGGGCGGCGCTGGTGCTGCGGTGTTTTTCAAGGCAGTCAGACTGCACCCGATCTAAGACGATGTAAGCCAGAAGCTTTTAACGGTTCGCTGGAGAGAATTCATCAGGATTTCTGTGATTTGTAGATTCAAAGTCGTATCCAGGAGGAGCTGGACAGTCGTGTGGGGATGGACCGCTCCCCCCAGCTCGGCGACAGAGGCAGTTTGCCCTACCTTGAAGCCACCATCAGGGAAGTGTTACGGATCCGTCCTGTGGCCCCCCTTTTCATCCCCCACGTTGCCCTCAGTGACACCAGGTACACGCATCAGTGCCATGGAGGGGACAGTCACTGTCACCAGCATCATTCCATGCTGGAGGACGTGTTCCTCACTGCGCCTTCATGTCTTTCTCTGCAGCATTGGAGACTTTGCTGTTAAGAAAGGAACTCGGGTGGTCATCAATCTGTGGTCTCTGCACCATGATGAGAAAGAATGGGAAAACCCAGAGCGCTTTGACCCAGGTGAGAGGAACTATCATGGTGAAGCCTTTCTACACGACATCTGTTTCAAACACTAGTTCAGCTACAACCAAACTGAAAACAATTGGAGATTTTCCCCTTGAAATTTGTTTGCAATTATATTAATGACATCATTGACAATTTATGAAATATCGCTGTTTATAATTTGCCTGCTAATAACTCACACAGGTCCCATTTCTGTTTATGTTTGACCTGAATAAACTTTTCCGTGTCTTTTATTCTATCTTGATGTTACTGGCATCTTTCCATATAAATGAGCTACAAACATCTGTAACTGAAAAAAAATATTCTTGCTTACTGACGTTCATACAATAACACATTTAGCATCATCGATGGAACGATTAACCTTCCTGTAACAAGACATTTGTAATGAAGTCTTATAAACAGGAAATCTAAAGGATCAAAAGCTGTTAACATGGGTCATTTTGTTTTCTTTTGTTTATGTTTGTTTGTTCCATTTGCTCCAGACATGAATTATATTGATCAAAAAGTTCTTCTTTTGTTGAGAATACACCACTTTGGCAGCCAAACAATCCAGCTTGGGCACATTTGAGTCAAACCTGTTGTTCTCCGCAGGACGGTTCTTGAACAGTGAAGGCACCGGTCTGGTCATCCCATCGTCCAGCTACCTGCCCTTCGGTGCCGGTGTCAGGGTTTGTCTGGGCGAGGCTCTGGCCAAGATGGAGCTTTTCCTCTTCCTGTCCTGGATCCTGCAGCGCTTCACCCTCACTGTACCATCAGGACACTCTCTGCCCAGTTTGGAGGGCAAGTTTGGTGTGGTGCTACAACCCACCAAATACAAGGTGAATGCTACACCCAGACCAGGCTGGGAGGGAAAGTGCAAGGCATGTTGGAACTAAACATGTTATAGTCCAAAAGTCTTTTTTTACATATACATCATACACCAATTAGCATGAATGCAGCAAGAATGGGACACATTGACATTAATTTATTGTTATTAATCCCTTGACACCTATTGTGACCATAAAGAGCTTCTGCTCAGAATGCATCCAGGGTTGTGTTTCTGTCCCCCCCAATGCTGGTTGATGCCCCTATGGTACATACCAGGAACCTGTTCTATGACACTCTCGTCCACTATTTTGCATCACCTTCTATTCAATGTATATGCAACAGTGAAATTAATAATTTATACTTAATTGAGCACAATTCAAAAAATCAAATTATTTTTTTTAAAAGTCCAGCATCAGCTTTCCATGACACTATAAATGAGCTGCAAGCATCTGCTTAAGGTAAAGTTATTTTACAGTCTACAGTCATCATCAATGATTCTTTCACAATAGAAACCATTAAACCAGATATTCTTGCTTACTGACGTTCATACAATAACACATTTAGCATCATTAATGGAACTATTAACCTACCTGTAACAAGACATTTGTAATGAAGTCTTATAAACAGGAAATCTAAAGGATCAAAAGCTGTTGGGTCATTTTGCATGGGTCATTTTGTTTCCTTTTGTTTATGTTTGTTTGTTCCATTTGCTCCATATATGAATTATATTGATCAAAAAGTTCTTCTTTTGTTGAGAATACACCACTTTGGCAGCCAAACAAGCCAGCTTGGGCACGTTTGAGTCACCAGACACCATGTAACACCACCTATGTCCAGCAGCACTTATCACACTCTCAGAGCTGTTTATTGTAGCCATAGTTGTAATAAAAGTGTTTTTGAAGTGTGTTTTGGAAAAGACAACAATAATATTTTGTAATTCAGTGATTCTTATTGGTTTGTTTTTTTTACACAGGTTTTGCCTTTAATGTGAATGAAGATGATCCATTTTGTCTTCTGGTTGTTTTAAATCTATCTCAGATCAGCAGAATATTCAAGAACTAATCAACAATTCAAATATGAACCAACACAGCTAATAAGCATTTATGTTCATTTCTATACAGTAGAAATTGCCTTAAACAGTATCTAACATTTTAACTTAAACAAGTTTTGTTGTTTGTTTTTTGACAAATCACAACTAACATTCAATGTATAGTGTAAAAAACAGTAGTGGACTGAATGTCTAGATGTGTCCTCTGTGTCTCCATCATCGTCCTAATCTCTGTGGCTTTATGATCAATGTAAGACACTCCTATTTTGAAAACATTCGCACAGTTTCTGTTTGCTATTATGCCAAATAAAGGTTATGTCCCATTTTGGATGCTTAATTTTAAAACAATTGTTGGATCTAATTTTAACCAGCAGAAAAATCAATCAAACGCAGAACAAATACAAATCCGACCTGGATCTTTACAGTCCAACGTCCCCTTGGGGAACAGTGTCTTCAGTGTTTCTTCTCCAAGTTCTCAACTTATTTTGACCATCAAACTTCAACGCAAGATTCGAATAACTTCGACTCAAAATTCGGATAACTTCAACGCAAGATTCGGATAACTTCAACTCAAAATTCGAATAACTTGAACGCTATTCTGTTTATTGTGGGGTAAAGTTAAAGACGAGGAGTGTTTGCCCCCTCCTTCAGAAGTAGCTGTCGGCTTTTGCTGGTGAGCAGTGATGCCCCCCACCCCCTACCCTGCCCTTCCCTCGCCCCGGGTTGGAGCGTCTGTGCTCCTTCATACACCTGTTTTGTTGGTGGGTCGCTGATTGACACGATGGCTCCGCCCCCTGCACTTGTTGTTATTGGTTCAACATTTGGATCTATGGAAATTTCCCCTCGCGACCCTAACTTCACACCTGACCGCAGGCCGTCAGCGTAAGAATGCGCGAGGCTGCGCGCGGACAGACGCTTGGCTGTCTGAGTCCCGCACGGAGCCACCGGACCCCTCCCACCACCGTCACACCGATAACCGGCGGCTGCGCTCCCCTTTAGCGGGTCCAACATGCCGCGGTCCTTCCTGGTGAAGAATCATCACAACGGCAGGAAATGGAAGTACAGCAAACTAAAGCCAAAAAGAGAAGGTAGGATTATTATTCTGTTTTCATTGATTAAGCCATTAAAGTAAAAATAAATAAAAATAAATAAATCAAACACAAAACTCCAGAGACTTGAATTTCGTCAGGTGTTTAGATTAGGATATATAGTCCCAACAGATGAGGACACCTAAGAATAGAAATAACTGAGGAATTGATATATTGCCAGGTTATTAATAGGTGACTGCACAGCGGGAGGTTGTAATTTCTATATCAAAATATTTATGAATAAAACATGTGACAGGTTTCAACATGGTCATTCTCACAATGATGCCGGCACAAATTCAGTAATCCGAACATCCAGGTTTGGACATTTACACCATTATAACTTTTCATTTAGACCAAAATAATTTGTAAAAAACAACAAAAACAAAAACGTTATTCCTAAAAAAAGAAAAGAAAAGTTACATTCTTATGAATCTTTAATTGACAATAACGTCTTGGCTGTTTCAGTGAACCATATCAGTTTTATTGTGAAACCGTCTCTGTTGAATTTATCAAACCAGCAAGCTTCTGCATGCTTTAACAATTTAAAATATTCAGTTTGTTCTACCTCATTACCAGAAAGTTGTGCTGCAGGGAGGGAAACGGGAGATTTGTCCAAGCACAAACCAAACTAGTTTGTGTCCAGCAGGTGCAAAATCCATCCTCAGAGAGTTCCAGCATTGTCCCCAGATCCTTAAGAAAAAGGAGGGCCCCATTAAGCAAACTCGAGAGCCTATGTAGCAGCCTTCTCGGCCCCTTCTGACAAATCCCTCCTTCAACCCTTGGATTTGTTGCAATACACCCTTTAAAGTGAGCTTGAACGCCCCCCCCCCCACTGTGTTGTCGAACAACCATTACCATCAGAAAAGAGCCGACAGACAAGAGCTGCTGAAAAATCAGACTTAGTTTTAAGGAAATTATACCGTTGAGGTATAAAAACATTTATTCAACTGTTCAACAAATATTTTATGTGAGAAAGTCTGTGAAAATATGTTAGAATATGATAGTTTAAGACTTTTCTGACATTGAGCAGGTAGCATGTTACAACTTCAAATGTCATTTCAACTGCCTTTTCTGTGTGAATTTAAAATTTCCTCTGATAAGTGGCCAAAATATCTCTAAAACCAAAGTGTTCCAGATTATCATGCCACCATTTTCTGCCGATTGTTATTTTGGGGACTGACTGCAATATGTGTATCTCAAGAGGGAACCACATATGTGTACATTAGGACACATAATTGAGACAAACACATGTGTAACATTGCTGGATGCCAGATTGTCCAATTGTAGAAATGTCAATCTTGATTGTAGGATTTTTGTTGTTCCCTTTAGTGCTGGTAGCATCATTTGTGGACAGTCTGCAGTAAACAGAAGTGGGGACACATGATTGACTACTGAGTTGCACATGCTGCTCTAACCCAGGTTTTTCAGCTGCCAATCATTATGTTTCATTCTGTGTTTGTGTATTCTTCAGAGAGCCACAGCGACAACAACGAAGACTCTTTGCTACACACTACCACCCCCCCCTCACCCACACTGCCCTGTGTCAAGCCCACAGCTGCAAAAGGCGACCAAGACCATCTCGCCTTCGTCCTGCTCCTATCCCATCAGAACAGAATTGCACCTTCCTACTCCTTCAGACTCACCCACACTCTCCTTTTTAGGCCATTGTTCAGGACCCTACAGCAGAAGTTTTGCTCAATCCTCTGCTGAGGTGAACCTGGAGATCCAGCACATTGCAGGGGACAGCAGGAGGAGAGAGAGCCTCCACCCACCCTCCTTACCTCTGGTGACTATCTTCCCAGCTGTCCCTCCCAACTGCAGCAGCCTGGAGAGATTTGAGTGTTTGGACTGTCATAATGAGCACTTGAGTTTCATGGGTCTGGCCAAATGCAGGCAGCTCCGTTGTGAGTGGAGTAGCAAGAAGTACTTCAACTGCAAGTACTGCGAGAAAGAGTACATCAGCCTGGGAGCACTGAAGATGCACATCAGGACACACACACTTCCCTGTGTGTGTAAACTCTGTGGGAAGGCCTTCTCCAGGCCCTGGCTGCTTCAGGGACACATACGAACACACACAGGTCAGCAATACTCACACTGAGCAAGAATACCCACCTTGAAGGTCTTCTTTGGTTTTGCACCACAACCTCCAGAGAGCTTATCATTTGAGTGATATTCAGATTCTGCTATGGCCATCAAATGTTAACAATTTGATGCTTTGCGCACTTTCAGAGAGGATACACCTTTAAGTATGTGGTTACAAGTTTGCAATAATTATGATCTGGAGGAGGTTTGATTTTTATCTGCCCAGATTTACATGTATATCCATCCATCCATCCATGCATCCATCCATCCATCCATCCATCCATCCATCCATCCATCCATCCATCCATCCATCCATCCATCCATCCATCCATCCATCCATCCATCCATCCATCCATCCATCCATTTTCTACTAATGCGTTATGAAGAGAGCTGAAGCGTATTGAAATTCCATTAGGGTTAAGGGGACATGGGTAACAGGTGATAGTTTCATAAGCCCAGTCAGTCATAGCCAACACCATTTTCTGAGCCAAGCCTGGAATAGCAAGCAGCAGTATCCAGCTGCCAGCAACAGAGAAGAAAGGGTAAGGAAGGAAGCCTCAGATCCTGTGGCCCAAATCCAGCTAGAAGAGTGAGTGGGGAGATCAATGATGCAGACCTGGTCAGCAAAAGGCCAAAATACCATGCCAGCAGGAAGGCCCTCTTAAGTTAGCTGATGTCCAGAAGTCAGTGGGAGAAAGACAGGTGGTGAAAGAAGATGTCAACTGAGAAAGCAGTGGCCACAGAGATCAAAAAAATTGTACTCTGTGATCTGCTGGCTGAAATAAAGCAGAGTGAAAAAGATGAGAAGAGCAGAGCACCTCAGAAGACAACATAAGAGGAAGCAATGGACAAGCACCCCTACAGCTTTCTTAAAGGTCTCTCTAACCAAGAAGAGTGGGAGACATAAAAGTTCTGGTAGAGCACCTCAGGAAGACCTACTCTGATGAGTGGAAGCTTGAGCCAGTCACCATCCCTAATGAAATGCCACCAATTAATGCACCAGAACACCAAGTGAACATAAGGCTCCCAAACAGAGCCAGATGGAGAAGGCAGTGACGCAGGCAGGCAGCAGCTCCCGTGTTCAATGGTATTCCCAAAGAGAAGGACTCGTCAACCTTCAGCCTGTTTTGTCAGAGCGACCTGCTAAATGTAAAGGGAAAGATTTTCTGCAGTGTCCTGGCCCAAAGGTTCTCCATATTCCATTGATGCATGACCTTGCCAATGCCTTTGGTTCAGTCCCTCACAAAATCTTGTGAGTGATATGCCAATTCCACAGACCTGGTCAAGAGCTACTTTTGGGATCTACAGTTTTGGACTTCCAAATACCTCAGCGGTGTTCATATCTACAGCGACGGACCATGGCCTGGTTGAAGCATTCAAGTGCCCCATGGGGAGGCTGGACATGTCCCTCACTGACTCCTGGGACCCTGTGGTGATAGAAGCCATTCTTCAAGTACTTCCAAATCAGAAGTGGCACAAACACTAGGAATTATAACGACCAGTACTTTCAGGAACCTTAACTTTTGCCTTGAGATTTTTGCTTTGTTGGCGTGTTGAAGATCAATCTAGCGATGTAAAGTCGATCCACCTCCAGCAAAAGTTCCAACGTTTCCTACATACAGTCTATAATAAATGCACTGAACTTCACTGAATTTCCAAGTCTTTTTCTTTTTCAGTGTACATTTAATCTGTCTGCTTTACTTCTGCAGGAGAGAAACCGTTCTCCTGCTTCCATTGCAGCCGAGCCTTCGCTGACCGCTCCAACCTGCGGGCCCACCTTCAGACCCACTCTGAAATGAAAAGGTACCAATGTGCATGCTGCCTCAAGACTTTCTCCAGGATTTCACTGTTAGCCAAGCACCAGGAGGCAGGTTGTCCAGTGTCCTGACCGCCTGTTAGAGTCAAACTTTCCTCTGTTGTAGCATTGGGACAGGTCCACAGGAGAATATTTGAACTTGGTATACATCAGATTTGTTGCTTCTGCATGCGTGCAAAGAAACAGAGTACAATGAAACCTCTACTTACGAAATTAATTGGTTCCAGAAGTTGTTTCGTAACCTGAAAATTACATAAGTAGAGACACATTTACCAAGTCCCCAAAAATTCAGACATAATTTTTTTTACAAATCATAAAAATGCATCAAAAGATGTAACAAATACATGTTACAATTAGATTACCGCACAATAAATGTAGGAATTCAGTGCAAGGCTTCTCCAGGAACAAAATGAACTGTATTACAGGCTAATCTTACATTAGCCGTCATTACTAGCAACGAACGTTAACACTTGTGGTAACACCGCCATCTAATGGACAAACATACGAACACCCACAATAAATAAAAGTGAAACGAAGGCGACGCTGGGATACACACAAACTTGTACATATTGACGTCCCTCCTAGCCAATGGGATGACAGGAAGATGCTAGGCGATAGCCAATGGCAGAGCATCTACAAGCATGTTTGCATTCGCTAAACTCCGCAAGCTGTGAGTAGCAGCGGTAGCGTATTTTTGACTTTCGTATCCTGAAATTTCTTTTGTAACAAGATGAAATATTTTCCCGTTGAGACGTTTCGTAACCTGAAAATTTCGCATGTAGAGACGTTCGTAAGTAGAGGTCCCACTGTATTACCGTTTCAGTTAAACCAAGCATGCACTCATTTCAGCCTCGTCATAATCATTTTGACTTGGTAATAGAAAAACTTCCATTTGCTTTTCACGATTAAGCTGTTTGTAAACTAAATGTGTACTTGCAAACGTCAGAGTGACATTTTCCCAACTACTGTTATTACATGTAACTGTTTTTGTTGTTCACTTATATCATTTGACTTTTAGTTATTGTGCATCTACTCTTCCTTAACAATATGAAACAACATGAAGGATAAGTAATAGGGAGATATTTCAAGAACATTAACAAAAAATATGAAGTATTTTTATTTTGTGTAAAAAACAAATTTTGTGTAATCAAAAATTAACGGCAATATAAAGCCACTACTGCTGCCTTTATTGTTATTGACTTATTTATCATAAAAGGGGGGTTAAATCAATGTCAGGAACAGCTGAATTGCATGTGTGATTGTTCTAATATCTCTGCTATTTTGATTTTATTTTCTATACAATGGCAATGAATCTTAAAAATGCATTTGATGGAGACAGAACTGACTTCTCGATCTTTTCCGTGATGCTGAAAGTAATAGAAAGAGAAAGGATGACTCTTTTTACCTGCTGTCCCAAACACTTCCTGCCCTACACCTGTACTGAGTCTGGGCACCTGTTGTTTGCCCAGCAGAATAGAAATGCAGTGATGTAATGGAATGCTATGAATAGGAACCATCACTGGAACAAGAATAAATATATTCCCAAGCACCAAGCCAGGTTCATTTTCAACCCACACAGATGCTATTCTGACTCCCCGCTGGCCTATAAATACATGGAAAGTTGTTATATTGGGCATGAACGCCAATCTCCAGCTCATAGTGTGTCAGTAATACAAGACTCCACTGCCAGATTTAGCTGCTTTCAAGACAAGATGCCTATAATTAGGTTACAATATCAGGGCCAATTTCTAAATGAGATCTAATGGCAATGAGATTATGTCATATTTTACATGCTGTGGAACAGTGCCAAATATAAAATGTTCCTTACACAATTACACAAATACTGGTATTGACAGGTGGAGCATAGTTTTAAAAGATTCACCATGTGCATTTTAGTGGGTAGCTAAACTAACAACATCTATACATTATGTTTTTGGGGGGTTTTGTTATCATGTTGATATATCATATGGTGCATTTAACCATTGACTGATACTGTGCTCATACAATCAGCCCTGCTATCATGCTCTCATAAGGACCCCATTCCAAAGCCTGGCTTAAGGACAAGGCTCAAGTAATCCTCCTGGTTACACTGATACCTGAGCTCATTCCTGAGTTTGACACCAAGATGTAGATCAAACTAACTCCTTAGTGGTTTTTTGTTTTGATTTATTTTGCTTTTTATCTGCAGCCATACGTTCTGGACATTCAGCTGGCACGAATGTGAGTTTGCACTAATGAGCTGCACTTGTGAGGTCACTAGTTTCAGTAACAGTACTATGTACAATGGACCTGGCAAATTTGGTAAAAATTGGCATAAATAGATTTCCTAGGTCCACTGTACAGCTTCTGACACTAGTGACCTCACAAGTGCAGCAGACCTTGGAAATCTATTTATAATTGGCATAAACTAGGCTTGGGATCCAAGACAGGGATGACTAATTGTAAGAAAGGGCACTCACAGAATTGGTAGATGAGCTAGACACAGAAAATGCAAAAGAAAACATGCATACATGCACACACACACACACACACGGAGCTCAATATGTCTATGCTGTCAAAGTGGCAAAGCAGGTGCTAAAAGTTCTAACTATGCCAAACCAAAGCACTACACTCTTATACCCCCCCTCCTTTTTCCACATCAACCCTAAGCTGTGCCTCTGTGTGTGTGTGTGTGTGTGTATGTGTGTGCGTGCGTGCGTGTGTGTGTGTGTGTGTGTACTTGATTTTCCATCATCTGTTGCATTAAATTGTAGGCAGAAATATATAGATACTCCACCCCACTGGATCTATTCTTTCAGAACATGAAAGAATAGATCCAGGTCCTGAGGTTCTTTGATGGTAGAAACATTCTTGTCGATGAGAACAATATCTCAGCCTGTCATACCCTTCTCAGAAGAGACTCTGAGTCTCAGCCTGCCGTCATGGTTTGGTTTGTAAGTCCGAAACACAAATCAGAACTATTGTCAACTATTGAAAGGCGACTCGGGTCTACATAAATGATAATCTCATCAAGGAGAGGTTGCTCCTGTGGTGCCCCTCCTGTTAGCCACGAACAGGAGAGTGAGGCAACAATTCACACAAGCTCACCAAACCCTGACCGTAGAAGATCAGAAAAACATTTCCTGGTCTGATGAGTCTGGATTTCAGCTGAGACATTAAGATGGTCGGTCAGAACAACATGACAAGCAGGAATCCATCCTGCCATGTAGCAACGGTTTACGCCTGTGGTGGTGTAACAGATGTATTATTTGGCCCTTAGTACCAACTAAGCATCATTTAAACTCTGCAGCCTCCCTGTGGCTACTTCCAGCAGGATAATACACCACGTCACAAAGCTCGTGGCCTCCACAGTGACCAGGTCTCAGTCCAATAGGTCACCTTTGGGAAATCTCTGCGAAATGTTTCCAACACCTGGTGGAAAGGATGAAATGAAGTAGTCAGGCAGGTCGGAAGGCAAAAGAGGCTCAAACCTTTTACTGTGTGTGCTTGTGTGTGTGTGCGTGTGTGTGTGCCTGCGTGCGTGCATACATGGGAAAGAGGAGGAGAATTTTCACAACAGGATTGACCAAAGTTATTTTGTATTTCTTGAAAGAAAAACGAGTTGAGTGAACAGTTTAGGATGCTGTTTATCGTGAAGAATCCAAGTAATAAAAAGGAACAATGGTGCTACACATGAAAAATGTAACAAATATTTCTTTAAAAAAATGCTATTATTACATTGATCTGGAAAAGAAACAGCATGAAATTTATATTAGTGACCCCCTAAATCTGTCTGTGCCACCATTTACTCTTATTAAATCCAATTTCATTTAAAAAAAATGTATAAATAATATGCAAGCACACCCTGGAATAATACAGTGTATCTGTACATTAACTCCTCTGAACAAGGTTTTCCTCCTCTCTAGAATTTAGAGGAAAAATAATGGCACATGCTGCCCATATAAAGGAGTGTAGGATTTAAAAGCATACAGGCAGGATGAGAATGTAAATTCCTCATTTACGTGTTTAGGAAAGGGGACAAAGTGCAAAAAATGAAAGCATAATTTATTGCTGGTTCTGCTTTGCTGTTCCTCCACATAAAAACATGATTTCCATGCCTGGTCATTATGGCCCTTCGGGGGGGTAGAACAGCTGCCTTCCACTGATGCAACCATACATAACTCTTGGTGGTGGATCACTCTGCAAGAGTCATTTATATTTTCACAACTTCATTGTCCCAAATGAAGTAGAAGGAGAAGTGGCTGATGTCTGATGTTATATCATTTCATGGTCATTTCTGAATATATACACTGCTGGTCAAAAATGTGGACGCACCTTTTCATTTAATGGTTTTTCTGTATTTCCCTGACTATTTCCATTTAAACTTCTCACGGAAGGCACCAAAGCACATGTTTTATATTTTAGATTCTTCAAAATAGCCTCTCTTTGATTAATGCTTTACACACTCTTGGCAGTCTCTCCATGAGCTTCCAGGGGGAGTCACCTGAAATGGTTTTTCAACAGTCTTGAAGGAGTTCCCCAGCGCCTCTGAGCACTTGTTAACCCTTCTGCCTTTACGGTCCATCTCACTGCCGACCATCTCGGTCGGGTTCAGGTCGGGTGGCTGTGGAGGCCGGGTCACCTGAGGCAACACTCCTCACTCTCCTTTGATAAATCGCCCTCACACAGCCTGGAGGTGTCATTGGGGTCATTGAAAAATGAATACTGGTCCAGCCAAACCAGATAGGCTGGCTTATCGCTGCTGTGGTTGCCATGACGCTTCAGCGTGCCTTCAGTGTCACCAGCAAAGCACCGCTGCACATCACACCTCCTTCCCTATACTGCAAGGTGACGCATGGATGGACGGACGGACGGACGGATCCGTTAACTTGCAGTTTCTGAGTTTCCTGACTTTGATTTTTGCGGACTGGCTGTAATGATGGGCTGTTGTTTCTCTTTGAATGGCTGATTGGTTCCTGCCATATTGCGGATTATAACATTTAAATAAGGCTGTGCACCAAGCTGACCCCTGCACAACACAACACAATGCAAGAATTACTGAAAATTAACCTTGAAAAGGTTAATTTCAGGCTTCACGAAGCTCCTTGAGAGAAAGCCGAGGGTTTGCAAAGCTGTCCTTGAAGCATTTGATTTGACAAAAGTTTGGGAAATAATTAAAAATATAAGATAGACAAGTTATTTCACATGTTTGTGTTTGCTGCCTAATTCCATATATCTTGCTTGATAGTTTTGATGTCTTCAGTATGGATAGATATTGGTAAAAATAAAGAAATACATGGAATAAGGTGTGTCAAAGCTTTAGGCTGGTTTCATATTTGGGAAGATGGATCGGAAGTTAATTACAGGAAGAACCTCAGCGACAAACGAGGATATATCAATGTTGAGAGATGCAAATATTTACATTGAAAAACAGGTAAACAATGACGGCTATGAGTAATCTAATCTTTAACCATGTGGTCACAGAATCAGCACATCTGTCTGACACCTCTGGAGTCTTTGATGGACACGAGGTGCAAATATAAAAGCTCTTAAAAGTCACACCTCCACATCACAGATATGATCAGTGGAATTATTGGATAATTCTTAATGTAATGACACGACTGTGAGCGACGGAGACAGAGATTTAAGAGTTTAGTCACTGTCCAATTAACAATGCCTGACTTTCAAAGTTGACCAGCGGAGAAACCAAAAAAAAAACAGGAACTGGCGCCCGTCGTCCTTCCTGGAGAGAATCGCACCATGCTGATTTCTTCAGGTACTTTCTCTGTGAATGACACATGAAAAAATTGACTTCAGTTTCAGCAGCATTAGACCCGGATGGAAGAACAGGACCGAGAGGGTGGAGATCACTCCAAGACTGAGCTACCTGTCAGTTACTGATGCCATCAATAACACTTTCTTGCTGAAGAAATGAGAGGACAAAAGCCTTCTTTTTACTTGGTACAGTTTATTCCTGTGTGCATAGACAATAAAATGGAGGAATTCATCTAAAATATCCAACAGACAGCCATTTTAAAAGATTGATATATTACTGTATATACCTACTCATAAGCTGAACACAGATAAATGTGAGGCGCAGACACTTTTAACAGTAATCTTGTTGTATATAAATGTCACTGCTGTCAGCACCGCATTACTGAGGTATCAGTATATTCTCTTAAAACTATGGGCCAATTTCCCAAAAAATACAGGCTACAGGATAAAATAAAAATAAAAAGTGAACGTGACACTGAATGTCGTTCCTTAGAATCTGCGAGCTCCAGGTCTGGGGGCTTGCATTCGTGCTCGTGGCTTGGTAATACGTTTTTTTGGACTGCTTCAGTAAGATCAAGCCACATAATGCACATGGTTCAACAGCTCTGTCGTTGAATTTTGGTGTGATTAGTTCATGTGTGGTTGAGGCGTCGAACGCACAAAATGTCACTTTTCATGTGAACACAGAACCTGAAGCAGAAAGTCTGACGCAACAAAGACAGTTCACAAGCACGTGTTTAGACATATTTAAAGCCGGCAGACCCAACCAACATCGCTGCGTTGAACTGGATTAAGCAACAGATATGGTATGACCCTGGAACCATTCGAACAGGACGTTGCAATCAAGTTCCAAATGAGATTTTCCAAAAACAATGAAAAATGTTACTTTCAACAACTGGCCTTTGTGCTTTTATTTAGACATAAAGTTCTCTGTTGATGTCCTCAATAATCCTATTCTAGGTTATTTCTCTCTTTGCCAGATGTTTTGGAGACTCTGGGATGATGCTAGCAGTGTAATTTCTAGTGACCGTTGCGCTTCTGAGCATCCTTGCTGCAGCCACTGGCATTGGACAAAGTGTACACAGTCATGTAATCAAGAAGGTCAACAGAACGGGTAGAATATTCAAAACTCGCCCCAAAGCTGGACCACAGAGAAATACAAGTGTGTGCAACACACACACACTCACCTCAGCCAACATACGTACAGTCAGAATACGACATAGCTGAGTGGCATAAACTCATGCTTGGTGGAATCTGTGGTCAAAACTTCACAGCGATCCATGTTTGGGCAGGTAAGTGCAAAACAACATTACATATCTGAGGAGTTATGGGTCATCTGTATTTAGATTAATGTAGATTTCCATGAAGTTGGCTAGTGCAGCAAATAAAAAAGCCTCTTAGACGGTTACCGACGGTGAGGGACGGCATTCAGGATGTTCAAGCAAAGGGAGTCACAGCCCTGAGCCATCGATGAAGCGTTTGGAGGGTTAATACTCACAGAGTGGAGACGGTTTAAATGGAGGTAGCCCTTCATGCTATGGTGATCCAAATGAGGGCTTCTGTGCGAGCCAAAGCAGTGGATGGTTTGGGTCAATGTTTGTCTCTTGTGGTCTCAAACCCTCAAAATGTCTCTGTCCTGCTTTTGCTTCGCAACATAGCAAATATGCTTCGCAGTCCTTGGCATGGAAAGCAGGTGATTCTGTCACCTGCTTTGTGAATCCTCCCGGATCGGTTTGTGTCTGTCGGCTGCGTGAAACCCTCTGAGCAACCGAGAGGCAGCAGCCATTCTGTCGTCTGTTGGTGAGAGAACGGGAACTGTTGTCAGTTATCAGCCAGTGACAACGTCAGAGCTGCCTGTAGGGCTGCATCTTCATCAATGCTGTAGTCCTGGAAAAGAAAGAACATTTAACATCAGCACAGGTTTACATGGTTACCGGTAAATTGATTCATTTAGAAAGGTATTTTAGAAAACATGGGTTCAGGTGTGGCCCTTTGTCGCTGTCAGGGGCTAAATATCTACAGAGATGCCTCCACAGATGTTGAGGAACTACCTATTGCCCATAGCAAATGCATACTATACATTATTAAAGTCACATTCTTGTTCACTCGTGTTTTACTGGGAACTGGGAGTCATTATTATTGTTAATTAAACTGGGAGTAGATGAAACCTTCCAGAAACCTCGTGGTGGAAGACAAGATGAAACTTACAACAAATGTGTCGTATGAAAATTTGTGTCTATGGAGGAGGTGCTGGAGGAAATTGGAGCTCTTATAGCTGGGATCTCCCCACGGCATAGCTGAACACACGGGACACACCTGCAAACACAAACGCGGTTTGATGAGGCTCGGTGACACGTGTTTTGTTTGTTGTCTGTGGATGATAGTGCTTGCTTGAAGATGCTGCTTGAAGCAGACTTGTTAAAGCTGTAACGGACAGTCTCACCTGGAGATTCAATCCGAGAATTTTGAGGGAATTTTTTTTGTTTCCAGGACTATTGTGACAAAGCTCTTCATCTGCTTCAGGATTAAACGCTTTTCTACAGGTGAACAACACATAATGAACTTCTGCTTGTTTCTTACCACTTTATTGGGGTCATTACGGTGGTTGTCCATACAGTGTTTCACCAGTTCCTGCTGGTCCAGGTTTCTGGCCCCACAGAACGGGCACACAAATGTAGATCGGTTTGGAATATTGCTGCGTATAAGGAAGCAAATATACACAAGATAATTCATGGCTGACGCAGGTGGACATCAAGATTCAATCTGACGTCAGTAGAATGATTTAGTAAGAGATAAAGGGGGTGTAATGTAGGACTTTAGAGTGTCTGTTCAGCTACAATTTTCATTATTTTTTATGGTTTTATTAGGACTTGGACAGAGATTTTGACAGCACCTCTGTCTCTGTTGCTCTGGATCTGTGGGACCTGCGTACCTTGGTATGGGTTGGGAGGTGGGTACCACAGGGACGAACTTGGGGCAGTTGGCAATCTGTTCTTGTACTTTAGAACAAGAAACAATGTGGGATCTCATCTTCACCAGAGTCACCTGAGAGCAGACACACGACGGCGACTGTAGCCAATCAAAGACAGCGCTGCACATGTGACCCGACAGCACGGCTAACCGATGTCGAGCACCTACCTTCTTGCTGCAGCCCCTGCAGGGTGCTTTGAATGAGGCAAGCTGCTTCTCCACGCTGGAGGAGCGCTCCACTTTCTTAGGGTCAAAGGGCACGCGGCAAAGTGGGCAGAGGGGGGAGGTCACCTGGAGACAGGGCTGAAGACACTCGCCACAGAACCTGGAGTAACAGAGCAGCAGTAGAGAACGCAGAGGATGATTATATGTTCCAGTAAATCGCAATCATGGCCAACAGGTCTGCAGCCTCCTGAGCAAACAGTCACTTTATATCATTCCACTGAAGGCAAAAAGACTATTGAAAATCTAAATAATAATAAAGACTTTACATGGATTCATTGAATCAAACTCTGTTTTGTGGGTTTAAAATTTAGACTTTAAAATGTGTTGCATTATATTCCTATTTCTTTGACAAATACACACAAATATATGCACTTTAAAGGGGATGAATGTAAATCAGAAGCCGTCCAATGAATCTCTAGGGTGTAGAACTAATGTATAGTCAATGCTGTGAAGCCGAGGGCCACAGTGCAGAGGTGGAATTAAATGAAAACACTTGACTTTGATAAAGTGGGTATTACAGACACTGAGATGACCAACTGTGTCCCTTCCGTAGTGGTTGAAGGAGTGAACATTATTCCTGGCAGAGTTTCCAACATTTTCATCCATCCTCATCAGCAGCTCAGCGTAAAAATAGCTGCAGATTTCCTTTAACTAGAAATAGAATTGAGGCTACCTGAGTTCTCTGCTCTTTGTTGTTCGTTTCAGTTCCCCCACTGAGACACATTAAAAAGGATCTAATAAACTCCTCTCCAACAGAACTCCACATATAGTAAGATGCCTCTAATGGCACGGGAAAATAATGCCATTCTCCTTCAGTCACACATTTAACGATTTACAGGGCTACAGTCTATAATCACTACAATCAGGACTGTATAATTCACTTAAATAAAACAGGAACAGGTTTGAAAATGAGCAATGACAAGAAAGTCAGGCTTAATTAAACTCAAGGCTACACAAGTTCCACTCATTTATTAAAAGAGCTTCTGTTCTCTCCTCTGCTTGTAATCTTAAAATGGCTAAAATCTACTTTTACCCCTTCAGCACATCAAGTGAAGGTGGGGATCAAAGAGAAGCCCAGTTCAGCTACAGCTCACCTGCCTGTCAATATCAAACTTTTATTGTGATTTAGCCTCTTTGCAAATAACACGGGAGAAATTAATGTATGGATTCAATGAATAGGAACAGATTCTACAATTTAAATCATACAGTAAATAACTAATGTGCATGTGAGTACTGAAAATACCTGTGAGCTTTGATACTGTATATGTACAATGAAATAGATTATGAATACAATTAGAAAACACAGTTTAAATTTTAAAAAAACACTTCCATCTGGACATTTTTGATATACAGTAAGTGAAGCATAAAAGAAATAAGAAATACATATGAAAATAACTCAATTAATTTCACTTTTAAACTGATTAGCTATTAATTTAAGCATAAATCAGCCACAGACCTATAAAAAACTGTATATAGATGTGAAATTAGACACTGTTTTATTTATATCGCCTTAATGTGATGCAAATTTAATAAGAGTATAAATATTACCGTGTAAAACAAAAAGTTCTAAACGATGACCCTAAACGCATTATATTTGTTCTGTATATAATAACAACAATAATAATGATAAATCTACTGTCATAAACAACACAAAACAAACACCAAAGACATGTTGAAATGTGCACTCGACAACGAAAGCGCAACTTTCTAAAGGTCGCAACACACAGTAAAAACACACAGAAAGCACAAGCGGGGACTTTACGTGTGCGCGCAGCTGGCGATGCTGACAGGTTTGTGATACACCTCCAGACAGATGGGACAAGAGAACTGACTCTCGATGCTTTCGGTCGGCGCTGCCAGCGAGCCTGGGCCGCTGCCGGGCTGCTGCTGCTGCGGCTGCGGCTGCTGCTGGCGGAGTTGTGCGCTCGCCGAGACAAAGCTCCAAAACATCGCCATCATGGAGCCGAGGACGATCTTCCAATTGTCGACTAACAAGCTCGGTGAAGGAGAGAGGAGCCGTTCCAGCTGTTTTTCTGCTGCGGATAGCTAACGCATCGTCAACATTTACACACACGCCGGTCAAACATGGTGCCCTTTACATGTGTTTCATAAAACCCACATAGGTCGTCTTCGGCTGAGCAAAATATTACTTTGCCGTGATGGAGAAGACATGCCAGAGAAGTAAACATTGGGACTAGTGCACGTCAGGCAGCGTCAACATGGACTGACCCGAATAAAAATCGCAGATCTCCAAATGCTCACACACAAGCGCGTGGTACATCCACATGGTTCTGAGATCAGCGCTTCACGACAGGCAGCAGTGAAGGCAAAGGAAGCCTACAACAGCGCTAAAGGCATTATGGGACTTGAAGTCCTACAGTTGAAGCCATGTAAAGAAAGTACTTCCTTTGAAACTACAGTCCCAGAGGCCAGTTATGAGGTACTCTACTGGTACAGTATAGCAGAGGCTCGAACTATCGAAGATGACGATGACGACTACTGGAGATTAATGTTTTATTTTACACTTCTCAAAACCACAAGGTAAAATATACACCTATAAAATGCGTTTAGAAATTGCAGTCACCCACTAAATACCATTTTAGTAAAGCTGTTGTCTGATTGTAAAAGATATATCGCCTTCATTCACATGTATTAAATATTTGGTTAGAGTTTTGTAAGAAAAGACCCATTTGGCCTCTTGCGCTATTAAGGGGAGGTGCTTCATTGAGACACTGGAGACCATCAAGATAAAAGTTATTTAACTGTTCCAGAACCTGCCTCTCAGCATGGGAAAAAATATGGATGTCAAAAAAGAAAAAAGTTGAACCTGAATTTTCTTTTTGCCCAAGAAATGACCTGCACAGCATGGCTGCCAGTGTAAGAAGGGAACCTGGGCCAACGTGGATGGTGGTTATTCTCGTGCAGGTCATCAAGTTTTGAGCAACAAAATCAACAACAAAAAGAGCTGACGTGAAGTGTGTAGACCCAAGATGGCCAGAGAGACATGAGACGCAAGATCCAGTGCAAGATGTATATAAATGCAACACATGGGCAGTAAGGCTGTGGTCTCACGGGATAGACAGACTGTTATGAAAAGGCAACGTATTGAATGCGTGATCCACACTGGCCTCAATACCTAACCTGGTCTGCTTGGAGTGTGTAAACTGTCCCAAATAACTTAAATCTGTAGTGATGATCAAATGAAAACTGATTGCTATAGAAAACCTTGGAAATCTGTTGAAACTTGTCCATACAAGAATGGCCAAGGATAAATATTAACCATACATCCAAGGTAGTTTCCTCTGTCAACTGGACTGTGTTTCTTCTCTTTGAAGACGTTTCGCCTTCTATCCAGAAGGCTTCTTCAGTTCTGGACCATACATGTTTTTTTATATCGCTTGCAATTGGGATCTTTTCAGTATTGTATTATTGCACGTGTTTTACTTAAACATGTATTCTTTTTTTTAACAATTTCATCTTCATCGTCTGATTTGAATTTATAAATTTTTATATATATATATAAAGTATATATATATATGGAGAATAAAATGATACATTATTAAAAATGATCACATAAGTTAGGAACTATACCACATCCGACTGATAGCACAATTACCCCAGTGTGGTGGTTAACGGATGTGTTTATTGCATATTTTAAATGTATTTAAATGTATTTCTACTCTTTGATGTGATATGTTTAGAGACAAGACAAGTGTCTGCTTCATAAACGTCATTGTAAAGTGTCCCAGCTCGGCATCCGTAGATACCAGGAAATGACGTATATAGGAAAAGGCGGAGTCTGCCTCATGCCTCAGTACAGTCTGACAAATAGTACAAAGTCGCTGTAAAACTACCTAGTTCGTAGTTCAAATCATTTTTTTAAGGTTAATGTTTTGTTGAGTTTTTAATTTTTAATTTTGTTTCAGTTGGTCCTGACCTGTGTTAAACGGTTGGTTTCCTGATGTGCCAGGTGGAAGAAGATTACAACGATGCGCTGGAGCACCAAAATGTGCCCTGGTACGTATATTTACCATCTAATTTAACATGTTCCACATAACTAATATTTATTGTAAAACAGAAAAGTGTAATGGCCTAACAGAGTAATGGCCCACCGTGCAAAGAAAACAGGCAAACATTAGAATGGAGAGATAAATAATATGATGTACGATCTCATGCAGCAATAACAACGAATACATTCAAAAACCTTGGCTGCAAAGTAACAAGATAATTGTAGCCCAGAATTATCCCGTTAAACGCTTAACCAGTGGTTGATCAGCTGTTAATTTTCTTGTATTTTGTTAAGTATTTGTTAATAATACGTGTAAATGTGTGTTGTCTATGTGTGTGCACTAAATTTTGAACCAGGCTGCAGAATAAACAATCACTTAATGCATATTGAGTCTTAGCTACCAGGTAGTGGAATTGCTTTCAGTTATAAGAGACAGCTTAGCTTTTAAAATGTGTTTTTCTTTGATTTTTCAGCATTTCCAAGAAATGCCTCAAATGCAAGGAGTTGACTGCAGCTGTAGTCATCAGGGCTGGAGACCCCTACTGCAGGTACACAGCTTCTCCAGCATTTATTGCATTTGTATAAAATGAATGTTGATTATCAGAAACTGAATTTGTTTGTCTGTTTTCTTTGTTGGGTTAGAGACTGTTTTAAGGAGTACTTCATTCATAAGTTCAGAGCCATGCTGGGTAAAAATCGGGTCATTTTTCCCGGTGAGAAGGTAAATTGTTTTTGGACTTACATTTAATCATTGGTAAATTAACTCTTCCTGTAACCCCTGGTCTTAAATGGCTGTTTTTTATGGTTGTAGGTATTGCTGGCTGTTTCTGGAGGTCCTTCTTCATGTTCAATGCTCAGTCAAGTTCAACAGGTTTTTGCTATTTCCACCATTTTGTGTTTTGACATTATGAACCCTTCATGTAGCAGTGTTTACCCAAAGTTCTGGCAGAATGAAACAAGAACCTTTGTCATTTTGAAATTGTTCAGTTTCCTAAAACAAAAATTGTGTACATTTTCTGTGTGTCTTAAAAATGTTACAACATAAGCTTGTGATGAATAATAATAGTAGTTTTGAGCCACATCCCAGCTGTCCGTCAATATAATTATATCGATCCAACTAAAATATTTTCTTGTGTTACAGGGACTGAGTCAAAACGCCCACAAGAAGTTAAGATTCGTGCCTGGAATCGTCTTCATTGACGGTAAACTACTGAAAGTAATGTGCAGCGAGGCTGGAAATTAAAAAAAAAAAAAAAAAAAAAAAAAAAGGCCCACTTTATGGAAACCAGGCACATAAACAAAACAAAAAAAACATGAACACTTACTAGCTGGCCCTTACTAGCGAGTCTATCAGTACTGGTAGTGCAGACGTGCTTCCCACGGGTGGGGGGGGGTTATCATGACCACGGTGGTCCAGAGCCGTACCAGTTTGAGCCGGTGCATTGAGGAGGTGCTAGTTTTTATAGGAGGGGTGCATCAAACGGTGGCAGATCCTGACACAAGCTGCCACCAAAACGTCATGGGCCCCCATCTCAGCCAACAGTAAAATTTGATTATAATAGAAGGGTTCCAACCCATGGAGGGCGTCACTCTTACATTTATAATACAAAATATGGCAAATTGAAATCATTAGACTGAAATTTAAAGAGTTGGACCAGAATCAATGGACAACACTACTTCATACCCAGTAGAAAAATGTGTTTCTGGGGTGTAGTTGAATGTATTCTGCTAATATTTGTGTCTCAATTTAGGTAGAAAGGTGACTTGGTTAGTTTGAATTATCCTGAGGTGTGAATGTGAGAGTGAATGGTTATTTGTCTTTCTCCTCCAGCACCATCCACGACCCAAGAAGGGGAAAGTGGACAGCTGTGAGGATGGTTATTCTGAGCAGTATTAAGGACCGCTCAGCACGGGTTGGTTGTCTTTGTTCTCAGAGGGCGGTGCTGTTGGTCAGTCAGTGGAGGAGAGATGCAAGACTGTAGCCGAGCTGCAGACTGTTTTCAAAGCCACTGGGTTCCCATTTCACATTGTGCCTCTGGAACAGGTCAGTGCCTGTGAGGTATTTTGAATAATTTCAAGATCTGCCTTTAAAATGATGCCCTGATACTTGAAAGTAGGATGTCTTGTGCGTTATTAACGAAATATGCTAAATGCCTCTCAGGTTCTGGCCCTTCCCAGTGAAGTTATCACGACAGTGCCACCGTCTTCCCAAAGAACAGCCAGTGCCTACAAAGCAGCTGTGGATAAGTTCACGAACGAGTTCAAGTTCATCGGCGAGAGCAGCAACAGCCGTGCGACAGAACAGGAGGAGAAAGAAACATTATTTCCAGATGTTCCAGAGTCCGAGACACAGTTACTACAGCAACTGATATCATCTGCCAAGACTCTGACAGCAAGACAGGACCTTCTGAACACTCTAAGGTTAGACTGATGACTCTCACTTGTTTTCTTATTTACTTCATTTTGCTTTGTACACTTCACACACATTCTTGTACTTCTATCTTTGTGAGGACTTTCATGTGCACACTGCATTACCCAGCTCCTTCCCCGACCCCTAACCATCCAAACTAACCCGCTAATTCTAACCTAACCTCAACCTTAAACCCACATCCTTCAAACATCTTTTCAAGTTGTGAGGACCAGCTAAAATGTCCTCACTTCCCAAAAATGTCCTGACTGTACAGTGGATTTTGGTACCCAGTATAAAACAAGTACGTACATGAACTCACACAGCCAAGTGCTCCCGACTTTCAACTATCTTGTCAATGTTACTACTGGGGGAACATTGACAAAGACATCGATGTTTAGTCTTCATCAAGCACGGCGTTTATTTTACCCTGACAGAGATGTGGTTTCTTTATAGGCAGCATCTGCTGGTGCACACAGCGCGCACGGAGGGCTACAGTAAACTGATGCTGGGAGACCATTGCACCAGACTAGCTATTAAATTGCTCACCAGCATATCACTGGGCAGAGGAGCACAGCTGGCTCAGGACACGGTGTGTAAAGTTGTGTCCATCTGAATCATCGAAATGTCTGCCTTTGCTTTTTATGAACCACCTCATAATATAAAATTAGGATTTTATTGCACCTGTTTGTGTCCACAGGGTTTCGCAGACTTGAGGTTTGGTGACGTTATAATGGTGAAACCAATGAGAGACTACTCGGCTAAAGAAATAGCCTACTACAACCACATGTTCAGCGTCCCCACTGTGTTCACACCAAATCTGGAAACTAAGGTGAGCTTAGACCTCAGGACACCCAGCTTTTACCTGCAGAGTGAATCAGACTCCCAACAGATCGTGCTCAGCGCTCTATAATGGTTCCTTTGATGAATGTCTTCTACTGTGTGGGGTGATGTACCGTCATCCCAACGTAGACTCCGCACATCCATCCACAGCCTGCTGATGATGGTCTTGTTGTTTCTGTGCTGTAGACAACAGAAAAGGCGAGTATTCAGCGTCTGACGGAGAGCTTCGTGACTAAACTGCAGGCAGACTTTCCCTCCACTGTCAGCACCATCTACAGGTCTCTCATCAAATCCCAAACGCCTTGAAGAAAGGTTGAATTTTGTTATTAAAACTTTGCTGTGCCACCTGTAGGACCAGTGAGAAGCTGCAGACGGTGGCGAAGGGCTCTTCCACAGGTCACCAGTGTGACAGATGTCTGCTCTGCATGTGCAGTCTGGATACTGATGTCGGTCAGTTTGCAGCAGAGAAGAATCTCTCCTATTAGAATATTCCAACTCCACTTTGACAGATTTGTTATCAAAGCATCAGTTTGTGGATGAAATGCTAACTGTTTGGAACATAGTACAGCTACAAGAATAAAAAACTGAGTGGAAACGGTTATTTCTCCTCTCTGGGCGTTAATAAATTGTTATTTTTCTTCACTTGTAATCATCCTCCTGAAGTGATCGTTGCCTTTTCATCCTTCCAGAGAAAGCCTCTGCCTTTAAAGCCACACTGATCTCAGAGCAGCTTTCCCGGACCAAATCTCCACGAGCTTCCAGCACCAACATTCAAAGTCCAAATCCAGGTGATCCACACTCCATCATTACCAACAATAATGACCTCTGTTAAACCAGGAAAACCCTATATTCATATTAGGATCTATTGAGGAGTATAGCAAAACATGCTGTTACATTATTGTTAGATTATTTAGAGGCAGAGCTAGAACATAAATGCACTCACTGTTTCTATATAATTATGAGTTAAAAGTGGTAATGGAGTCATTTCTGTCAACATATAAGTTAACTTCTCTTATTTAAATTGGAATCATGCTGTATTTTAGCTCTATTAATTGTCGTTGCGGTCGGAGGAAAACACGTGAATGAAGCCTCCAGCTGAGGTTGTGCTGCACCAGCCATAATTTTTCTTGTTGTCCAGAAATGGCTGCTACTGCCGGCCAGTGTTGCTCATCTGAAGAAGCAAAGGATTGTGGGAGTGTAGCGAGTGGTGAAGGCTGCTGCTCTTCTGCCAAGTAAGAGATTACATGAAATAGTTGTGAGTTTGATGCCACATATTTTCAGCTTTAACCAGAATCGGTGTCCTCCATCATTGTTTGATATGAAGTTCGATTAACCTGTTTACACACCCATCAAATCTTGTAAACAGCATAATGTGATCTGTTTTATCAGATAATTCCACTTGTCAGTTTATGAGAAAGCAGATGAACATATTTCTCCCCAGCCGTCTGACGTAGGAGCACGGCTCAGACCTAAATAGGTGGTTTTTCTATGACAGAACACCGGAGACAACTGATCTGAAGAGTCTGTTATGCTACAGCTGTCGGCTGACCATGAAAGACATGGTGGGTTTAAAACGCCTGCCTGGCATCCTGATCCAACCCAGACAAAATGTTTCGATTAATACGTTTGCACCAATTGCAGCCAATGCAGTCTCTCATTTCACGTCCTTCTTTCCAGTCATCCATGGAACGACTGCCGCCATACATTCTGTTAGAGGCTCAGAGGAGGCAACGGAGGTGAATATGAGCAGAAAGAACAATCACAACTGGTTTAAATGTTTCCTTTCCTGGTTTTGACCCATTCTGTCATGTTCTACAGGTCCAGGATGAGAGAAGAAATCGGCGACTTTCTGTTGGATGAGTGCGATTAAAAACATATTATATCGAACATGAAATGTAGATAATATCACAATGAATCCACCATCCCAGATCACCCTCTAGTGGTGGGAATCAGAATTATTTATCTTCCTTTCCACCTTGTCCATAGATTGAATTTTTATTGAATGTTTTTCGCATCATAATTCAAAAGCTGGTTTAAATTAAACTCAGATTTTTAATGCTGCAAACAGTTGTTTGCGTGTTTGTGATGCTTATTCTTTTGAAACAAAGGCTTCAGTTTTGCTTTCGTGGCTCATAGACCAAACGTTGAATGTTGTTCTTGATAAAGTCACTGTCTTGACTGTGTTCTATGGTCTGTCTGAATTGTTCTTGTTGAAGGTCACATTGAGGGCAGGAAAACGTTTTGACCTGGATTTTGCAGATACAGTTAAAAGGTCTAGTCCAGATATGAAGGCTGGCAAAATTGGACTAGTTGATGCCTGATTTTTAGCATGATTATAATAATAATGGTTGAAGCACTTCTGGCATCTTCCAACAAACACGGCAACTGTCTAATTTCGCTTTTCTTTCACAAACTAAAATGTAAAGACATAGTTACTACATTATCACTGTGACAGTTTGGATGACTGTAAAATGCTTTATAGTAATGTGAATTTTTTTAAAAACATATGTATATTTTTGTCGTACAAGAGTAAATTTCACTGTGACTTGTTAACCATAATAAAAGCCATAAAATAACCAGTATTTACCGTGACGCTCGCCTGCAGTGACCGGCGTTACCGCCAGGTGGCGATGAATGACCTGTTATCTACTTATTCAACCGCCTGTTGTTCCAAAGAAGCAGTGGAAGTTCAACGTGTATCAGCTCAGCTGGCTGATGTGAAAATCTCATTTCCAAATCTGTTATCTAAGAGCACAACCATTTCTGATTGGGATGGACAATGAAATTCTCGTCTCGCTTGAGGATTTAGGGTAAGTCAGAAGCCCACATATGTTGCTGTAGGAATATAAGAGAGGAAGGATGATTAGCCGTACCGGCGTTTACCAAATTTAGCCAACGCAGTAGCATATTTAGCAGGTCAGCTCAGTGTCTGCAGTTACTAAATATGTAACTGTAACATTTCTAGGATGGTGATTCTTTTAATACATCTGCGACATGTTGTTTAACACTGTCCTGCGTGTGTCAGCATCGACTCAGTCTCTTTTTTTAATCCAAACGCTTGACTGACCATACAATACTGGTTGTCACTCAATGAAATAAGTGCAGAATATGTCACACTAGGAATAAAAATATGTGTAATAGCAACATTCCTCTGCATACTTGGCGTTAAAGCGAGAGTTTGGAAGAACTGGTTTCCATAAAGTGGGCCGAAGAACATGATTTCACCCATAAGTTGTCGCGTTCAAGTAGCTACACCCCTCTAAATATTAGGGCATTATAGACCAAATCAAACCATTCACACAGATTATATAGATTTAAACCTTTCAGACAGTTTCCACATGATTTGAAGTCATGGGCCATGAAGTCAGTACAGATGATTGTAGTAGAGTGTCATATTCCCCAGTATTACCAGTAATCTATTGAATTCTCCTGACCAGTGCTGCATTGTTTGTGTTCATAAAGTTTGGGTGAATCACCCACCCAAATACAGGTTTAAGTAGTTTAATGCAAAATGCACAAACGTCAGTTGTTGCGACTGCTGCTCTTCATGGTTGTTTAAGGTGATTGGGATGTCTGTTACTATAGGTACCAAGGCCCCCTTTTAGAGGATGGTGCTCTGGAGTGTGCCGCCATGGGAGGCGCAGCTTCTCCGGAGTACACCAAGCTCTGCGCCTGGATTGTCTCGGAGCTCAAGTTGTACTGCAAGCTGGAGGAGAATGTTCATGCCACAAACAGTAAGACACAGAAATGGCAGCAGCAAAGAAAATACCCCAGAGAGCCAAACTGCTCTTAGAGTTCCTTAGATTACCATAGCTGTGCGTAATATTGAGCATATGGTGGGTGTGTAGGCTCATGTTTGGTGTGCTTGCGTCCATCGCAGGTCCGAGCGAGGCAGAGAGCTTCCAGCTGGAGATGAGCGGTCTGCTGTCAGAGCTTGCCTGTCCGTACCCTGTCCTCGTCACTGGAGACATCACCCAAAGGTTCCTCAACAAGGACGACTGTCTGCTGCTCCTCAGTAGGACATCATTCACCAGACATTTACTGAGTCATAATTGAAGTGGCAGTTTCATTTGGAACCAAAGTGTTGCCTTGTGAAACTTCAGTACTGTTGTATGAAAATATTTAATCCCAGACATGTTCCAAGTATTATTTTAAAACTGTCAAATGGCTGAAATTTCTAATCAGATAATCACCAGGTAGCTGTGGATTTACCACTATTCCATTCCCATTCTGGAATCCTGCGTGATCCAATGTTGTTTTAATTTCAGCTTTTCTGGTGTCGGAGTTGGAAGCGTCGAGGATGATCTTGGTTAATAAACCCCAGAAGAAAGCGCAGGAGTCGGGCAGCGCCGTGTTCCAGGAGCTGAAGGCCGTGTGCCTGGTGCTGGGCATGTCCAAGCCTCCAGCCAACATCACCATGTTCCAGTTCTTCAGCGGCATTGAGAAGAAGGTCAGCTGCTCGCATCGAATTCATCATGAGTTGTCAGAGATCGAGCTGGTGAATGGCTTTGCAGAATTCTTCTATGAATTTTTAACTTTTTTTTTTTTTTAGTTAAAGGAGGTTTTGAGCAGAGTCCCATCCAGTCATATTGGAGATCCTTTGATGAAGAAGCCCCTTGGACCAGTACACTTGGTAATTTCACAGAAACAGTCTAGAGATGAGGTAGAAGTGAACAAAACTTGACTGCCCGTATCCTGTTTTGCAGGAGAAAATCGAAGCTATAAATCAAGCACTGATTAATGATTATGATGTGAGAAGGAAAATGTTGCTGAAGCGTCTCGATGTGACGGTTCAGTCTTTTGGCTGGTCTGACAGAGCGAAGGTACCTCTTTTGCTTTATTATAATCTTATTTCTCTTCTCTTACACTCATCCTCTCAGAGATCTTCGTCTCATCATGAAACTGCTGCAGCTTTTCAGCAGGCAACCAGGAATTGAATCTGAATTCAGGCTGAATAGGTACAACGTGCAGATTAAAGCAACTTTAGGAAGGTGGAAAGACGGAATTATCTAAGTGCATCTCTGCTGGAGCTGATTTATGAAGGAACTTCACCTTATGATCCAAGGTCACCAGAGGACCTAACGGAATATTTGCAGGTTGACTGAATTTGTCCCCTTTTCACCTTTTCTCCAGACACGCACCGAGCAGCTGGCTAAAGTTTACCAGCCGCTGCGTTCTGTGCTCGTCAGCAGAAGCAGAATCTCGGTCGCTCACCTTCTGGCTGCTCGGCAAGACTTCTCCAAGATCCTCCGAACAAGCAGTGGCAAGATCAGGGAGAAGACTGCCTGTGCTATTAATAAGGTTGGTGAGGACTCTTCATCCCAGTTTCAGTGGAGACCAGGGAGCCGTGTAGTAGCAGCATCTTCAGCCGTGATCTTCTCAGATTCTTCTCATGCAAACTAAACTGGGAAGCTTTAGAATCTCTGGTGACCGTTGTCTGAATCTGCTGCTCTCGTAGGTTCTGATGGGCCGCGTGCCCGACAGAGGAGGGCGTCCCTGCGAGATCGAGCCTCCGCCTCCAGAGATGCCTTCCTGGCAGAAACGTCAGGATGCTCCCCATGGGGGAGGGCACTACGGAGGGCAATATGGCGGAACTGGGCACGGGGGTGGGAGAGGGGGCTACGAGCAGCACTACCAAGGTGGCCGAGGGGGATACGAGAGAGGAGGTGGAGGGCAAGGAGACAGGGGAAGCAGAGGCGGAGGAGCAAGAGGGGGCTACCATCAGGGTGGAGGAAGAGGAAGCCATGGAGGAGGAAACAACCAGGGCAACTTTCAGGACCCTGGGTACTATGGAGGCGGTGGTCACCATGACAACTATCACCAGGATGGAAGCTGGCATCACGAGAGGGGCGGGGGTCGAGGATCTCGGGGAGGGAGGGGACGCGGTCGTGGAGGAGGAGGTGGCGGCTGGGGAGGAAGAGGGGGGCAGAATTTAAACCAAGGCGGACAGTTTGAACAGTTCTTCCAATATGGTGGGCAGCAGTACAGCCAGGCTGGCTTCACTCAGCCCAGATATTACACAAGCTAACGAGACCCAGATCTTCAGTTCAAAGGCCTTCAAGCTGTCGGCTTCTCCCCGCGACAGGTTCAGATGTTACTGCTCCACGCAGCACCGGTGTGATCCTCGGCTAGAATTAGTGTTTTCACCCTAATAAAGCCTTATATTGGACTTTAATTTCCAAAGTTCTAAATGTTAGCAACACCGTGTCCATCATTAGAATGGTGCACGCCATTGTTATTGTTTTACTGTATTGATTTATTTTATTGAATTTGACTTGAAAACATAATTATTATTTTTTTTTCGAGTGTTTTACTTTAGCGAGTTTGAGTGGAAACTTCTTTATTAACTTAAAAGGGGGGAAAGATCCGCCTGAAACTGTCCAGGGGAGATCGTGTGCATACAAATATGAATGCTGGTAATGTTTGTTTGCATGGACGTGTGAGTGAGCAATAAAATGCGAAATGAATGAGTTTTCTTCATTTCATTATCGGACAGTTGCGTGAACATATAAGTCGTATAACGTAATGAAACGTTCATAGATGGGATGGAATCAAAATAATGTGAGTCTGGCCCCAGAATACAACAAAATCCTCACAGTTTCAGTACGTAGATGCAACTATTTCACATTATTTAGTCTTAGTTTAAAAGTTAAAATGCCAGAGTTTAGAGTTTTTGTCTGCTTCTATTTGTATGTTTTGTTTATTCAATGCAGCGTTTCCTCCTTATCGTGGCTGAGGAGCCATTTGTAAAGCTAAAAAACACAGTAGCAGCAAAATAATGTTATCTCACATGACTTGACTGTTTCAAACAGGCATCTTAATTTTCCCCTTTGAGGGAATCTTCAGGAAGCGGAATGTTCATGGTTCTACTCCTCGAACAGAGGCGGGGGGGCCAGTTTCAGCTGGAAGTGATCTGTCCCCGTCTGGCTGCCGATCAGAAGGCCCGTCTTCTCGTTACTGTGTGAAAGTTCGGACAGGATGGACAGCTGCCAGGAAGAAACAAGCATTACAGCAAATACGCCAGCATGTCCAACGCAATTTAGCTCAGTAAATAAATCAAATCAGTAAATAAAACCCCATCAGAGTTGGAATAGAAGTGAATGAAACAACTCCATTTAGGTGGTAGTTTCTTGCATTTCTATATGTAGCTGATGTAAAAGACATTTCTGTCTGTGTCCGTTACCCTGGACGGTCCTCTGTAAAGGCAGCGTAGCTGATCCCAGGACTGTTCTTGCTGATGGTCTAAGGTGACTTCGACAAACCCCTGGAGAGGAGGAACCAGCAGACACGGGGTCAAAGGTTAAAATTCACTGCTTTGAGGTTGCTGCACACATTCACACACAATCGTCACAGGAAAGCCAATTAACCCAGAGACAAGAAACAAATAAGGCAGATGGAACCAACACGGCCACAATAATAAAGGCAGCACATCAGATAATATCAAAGTTAGATATTACTGATCAACCGATCCGATCCGGATCAATTTGAGGGAGGTTAGATGGAGTCTCACCTTCTTCCCGTCAGCTTCTGTTGCCCCATCGTGTTGTAATGATGTAACGCAGGTCTGGTAACAAGGCAGGGCAAAACACAACTGAATAAACATCAGAACAAACTACATGTTGCCCTGAGTGTGTGGAATTGCGTCTCCATTTAAGGAACAAACCTGTGCCAGGGACAAGCTGCGGCCTCTCGAATCAGCCGACGCCGCTCGGCCTCCTTTGCTGGAGGAACATTTGTAGCAGCTCCATTGCTGCTGAACATCTGACGTAAAACCCCAGCCAGAGTCCTTCTGCTGCAGACACTGGAGGTGGTACAGATGCCCACAGCTGCCGCGACAACAAAAAGAAAAGAATTTCCTACCGAGCTGTCCGTCAGGGGCCGTCTTTTTTTAACGCTCTAACTTGATTTGGGGTGGAAAGCTTGAGCAGATGACGTCCGTTACCTGAAGACGATGATCTCGTCTGCTGCTGCTGCATCCTGCCTCCTCTTGTACTGCTGCAGGCAGATGTTGCAGCAGTCCTGTCGTGGGTGGATCCCCCTAGTGACCGCTGCGCGCAAGTGCGCCAGGGACCAGTGGAGGTCATGGTTCAACAAACTGGTGGTTGTTTCAAGTAACGTCTGCAACACAAGTTGTGCAGGGTGCCCAGAAGGCAGGCTTGGGTTAAAAAAGTCAAAATGGACTTTGTTTAAAGTCAGCAATGTGAGTATAACTTAAATATGAGTATCTGAGGGAAGGTGATGGGAAACGGGAGGATGATGGCTAAGCTGTCATCCATGCTGAACAACACGTCCCACCCCCTACAGGATACCCTGACAGTACTATGTACAGGTATACAGGGGCTGAGTATCCATTTATCTGGATTACTGTAAATATACATCCTCTTTGTATATTCTAAATTCTATTCTATTCTATTTTATTTTTATCTTAATTGTCTCTGCGTGCTCTTGCTGTTGTTGTGCTGTAAATTTCCCCGTGTGGGACAATAAAGGACCTGAATCTAAATCTGAAAATTGTAAAATAGTGAAAACAATCAGCAGATCAGTGGTTCTCATTCCAAATTCAATGGACGCGTTTGCATCAGCTCCGCCGTCATTTCAGAATGGAGCTGCACCAAATCCGCATCCGGTGTATTTTAGGGGCAACAGTGGATCATAAACCATAATCTGCCACATTACCTGCTCATAGTTGAAAGTGTCGAGCATGCCCAAAATAAGGCTCTGGATTTCTGCCAGCTTTCCTTTCCCGTAGACTGGATCCTGCCCAACATCCCACATCAAAAGTCACAATCTTATTTTATAGTCTTACTACACAGAACAAAGGCTGGATATACGAATAAAAGATGCAAATATTAGAAATAAATATAAGCTGAGAGCTTCTAGTTTGGGGTATTTATTTTGCAGTTACTGGATGGACAGTCAGCCCTTGGTGGATGCATGATTGTGGCTCAAGAAAGAAACTTCACAGTGGAAGACAGACGGAACCCTGAAGAATCACTTCAGAAACATGACAAAAGGCTGCTCAAACACAGACCTGGAGTATCCGCTGGATGATGGCGGGAAGAGAAATGAAGCTGCTCATACGGTTGAGGACCTTCATCGTCAGCTCCTTCAGCACTAAAGCGCAAACACACATCTTGACATCAAATGCACCACCTGCGTGAGCGGCGCCATTATTGGTCGCTAACACTGCAGCTGCAGCACATCTTTACAGAGTGCCATGATCTGGATAACACAATGACTGACCACTGCATGGATATAAACACTTATACACGACCTGTATTTCAGTATATGTATAATGTATATGTTCAAATGTCTGCATGTGTGGGTTGTGTAGTTACCCTCAAATGTGTGTTTACTGTCCCGTCCCTTCACTTGTTTTTGTGCAGCCATCATGGTCTCCAACAGTGGAAACCACAGGACCTGGGAGGAGGACAGAGACTCTAAGACTTATGGACGACATTGTAGGGCCGCTCCTCGTGCTCTCACAGTACCTCTCTTTGCTGCTGGTTAAGGCTCTGAGAGCTCTGGTGACACAAGGAGATGATGTCACTTAGAGAATCCTTGACATTTGTCAGGGTTTCCTCTTCATCATCTCCTGCTCTCTCAGCTGTGACACGACTCAGGTTTTCCTTTAGCGTCTTCAAATAGATTTCAAACAGGACAAAAAAAACATACATGAAGCATCATAACTAACAACCAAGCAGCCGTGGAAGGAAGAAAAAAAGTTCAATGGATTGGTAATAGCTGGAAAAAGAGGATCATATACTAATGTCCATATACTGTAGATCACGTAGCTTCAGTACCTCCAACAGCACAGCAAAAGCTCCTTCGACATCGCCCCTCTTCTCCAAAAGAAAGGCTGTAGCTTTGTTGTGGTGATACTTCTGTGTTATCTACACAGAAACACACACAGACTCATCCCATATTCTAATAATCTCCATAGAGCCCAGCTAGTGATATATACTATTGGACTGATATATATGGCAATAAAACAAACATCACCTGTACTGCCTCTTCTAGTCTATAGTGTTGGGAGGTCTGGAGGAAATTCAAAATGTGTTTGGGGTCAAAACGGCTGAGCAGGTCCAGCTGAAGCTCGTGGAGTTCAGGTTGCAGCAGTAGGACGGGGCCCGAATGTTGGCCGTCCCTGAAACATGAGGGGAAACCGTGAAGAGAGGTCAAAAGGAAAGGTCACAGCGTTCTGATTCAAACCAGACTAAAACCGTACTGTTGCTCCAAGAGACAGCTGAGGAACCTGAAGAGCAGCCGATCATCCTGCAGAGAGAGACGGAGGAAGATTTAAATTCTGTTGCTAATTCAATCACTTTAAAGGCCAGAGCTAATCCGTTAGCACCTGATCACAAAGCAAGATAGTCTCCGACTCTACCTGAAGCTCAGAGATTATTTGCTGGACCTCTTCAGCAAAGTGAAACGTCACTAAATCAGCTGATTTATTGGGGTCAAAGATCACCAGCTCCTGTGGGAATATGTCAGATTATTAGCTGGCACAATTCCAGACATAACTCACAAAGCTAAACTACCATGAAAACCTTAACACTAACAATTATATTATCATCATAAAACCTTTTACAATACATTATCATGTATGTTTTATACCACTGGCATGATTTAAATGTCAACCTATGGCAGTTGTTGACATAAACACTTCTTTGTGTTCTTTATTTATCTTTGTACGGTACATAGATTTTTAGTGCTTCCACGGTCTGGACAGTCACAAATGTTTGGTTTCTTTCTACGTTCATGCTATTATTAGGTTGCTAGAGTCTATTCCATCTGTACATTCAGTTCAAAGACTGAACCAACAGTTATGTATGTACTGACATGCATATGCTGCCGAACTTTATCCATGACTGACTGCTTCTCCTCCGGGCTGTAACCAGGCATGGACAGCAGATTGTGGATGTAGCTGAAGACCTCTCCCTAAAAGACACAAGTTGCTGTTACAAACACCTGAAAAAGTCCCCTATCCCTTCAAACTGACATTTTGGCTAAGGTTTTTTTTTGGGAACCACAGACCAACAATCACAGTGCAGCAAATGTTATTCAGCTCAGGTAAAGGTGGGAAGCGTGTGACCTTTCTGAGGGGGTCTCTCAGGTAACAGTCAATGATCCTGTCGTAGAGATGTTGCTTCTCATAAAGAAATTCACATATCTGGTAGCTGAAGGACAAGACAGTGAGACAAAAAGCACTTTAGCGAGAATGTTTTGAATTTACGGTAAAAAGATGCACACTTCTGCTTCCAGCTACGCACAATTTGGCTTTCTCGGCCAGCATCAGAAGCCTCTCTTCATTAAACTGGACCACGCTCCCAACCTGCAGCAGCTCCAACAGAACCTGCACAGAACCAGTTGTTGTCTTTTTACAACCACAGTGACAATATGACAACCCGCTCCCGTTCTGGATGAGGACCCATTAAGACCAGTGGAGCTGCGAACCTGCTGCCTCTCAGTGTGACGGGAGTCGTCATCTGGGCAGCACAGAAACTCCAGGACCTGGAAAGATTAAACATCATTTATGGGGCATCGACGGCCAAAGAGTGAACTTCAGCTATTATTCCTGTGCTGATGGAAGCTCATTTAATGTAAAGTTACTATTTTAGTTCTCACTATACTAAACATGAGATGAGCAGAATGCTAAGATAAAACTAGAGTCAAATATAAGAAAATGTATAATAAATATATGATAAAATATATAATAAACAACATTTTAATCTTGTCATGATCTTAGAGTCATGGTGAGTTAGAAACATGGGCCCAGAGATGGTTGTGATGGTAACAAATACTAGACAAATAAAACTGAATTGAATTGAACACAACATCATTAACTACTGTTAACTAGCTATGACATTGTTGTTTTAATATTGTAAATGCAGGTAAGCTGACGGTAATTTAATATAAAACAAAAAGCTTAACTACAGAAAGGACAAACGTTACCCTGAAGTTGTTACCTGATCGAAGAGCTTCCTGTTTACGAAAAGTGTGTTGTCTGGTTTGGCCAACTGTCGCGCTAAAAAGGTGAAGAGTCCTCCCACCTGGGACGGAGTAAAGTCTGGGTTGTCCACCATCACCTGAGTTGGCAGAAACACATCTTTAAATATAAACAAACACACAAAGAATAAACCTAGGACAAGAATGGCAATCATTACTTTTTATTACACAAATTAATGAGGCAACAATGTTTCTACCACCTCAGCAATGCAGACAGATTTTTCCCAAAACGGAGGTGTTGAGGGCCTCAACGCTGGGAGGAGTCCCTGAAGAGACGTGGGCTGGAGAGCCACGTCCCTACGGGCGCTCCCGTGTGTGTCTGTGTGTGTTTGACTGACTGAATATTAGAGCTGCCTCTTACAAAGCAAAGCCATGCTCACGTGCCTGCAGTAAGATGTCCACGATCCTCTGCTGGTATTCAAGGGCCTGTTTGTCGTTCTTGAAGTCTTCGAATGTCTAGGAGGAGTTTTTAAGAAAATCCTACATTACAAAAGCTGCTGAAGTCGAAGGAGAAAAGATCTCCACCTTTAAATGCTCCTAAACTTTAAACCAAATCCTTAAAGGCAGCGCAAAGATCGGCCCATTTATTAAACACCCAACGGACTGAATCTATTTTATCCTCCCAAAACTCCACTAAACCAGACGGCGGAGCTCTTCTGTGAAGTGTTTAATGAAATAAACATCAGCAAAAGTGCATTTATTGGTGGGTCGGTGAAGTCAGGTCACAACAATAATAATCATCAATCTCACCATGGCGAGGACGTTGAGGAACTCTCGAGTGTCAAAGTGGAGCAGAGTGCGAATAAACGGGAACACTTCTTCCTCCTCTGAGGAGTCCGCTGAATGGCGACGGATCAAAAATTCAAACACCTGGCCACAAAAAACGTGCACATATTTAGCTTCATATTTACTTTCGTTCAAATCGATGAGCTATAAAACAAGTTATGGCACAAATTTCAGGTCCTCTGACACCTAAATGGTGAACATTGACCAGGTTGTGCAGTTGAAAAGCCAAATGAAGAGGCGGAATTTTAAGAAACATCTCCGTTATTGTCAGTGTAGCTACATCTACATACCTGATGCTTTACCTGGACCACAAGGTCTTCGGGGATGTCTCCTAATGGATATGCCCGTCCTGCCAGACAGCAGCTGTAGAAAAACATTCATGTTGTCTGTATCGATTGCGGCATTAAATATTGAGTTACAAGGACCATTTAAATCACATATCTCAGCTCTCTATTCCACTTAAAAATCATTATTAATTACATATCAATTAATTGAGAACACAATAAAATGTCCCCACACTGTCTGGAAAACCAAATTAACCAAGGACGGAAATTCTGGGGCTGTCCTTTCACCTATTGTGCACGTTTCATATCAGTATGTATCGGACATTGAGGAGTGGCTGTGAACTCACCTGATATACACCAGGAGTTTGTTTCCCATCACCACTTCCACATCTGTCAGAGAAGACAATCATCACACTCTAGTAAGAGCTGGTTGAACTTTTTCTCTGAAATGTTTATGTGACGCAGATACCTGTAAGACTCTTCCCCTCCCTTACTGGTGGGACAATTACTGCAAAGAGTTTCTAAAACAGAAGTATGAGTAAGGTACAGCTGAGGAATATGGTCGACTGTGTTGCTCTTTTTTAATTATTATGATTATTATTATTATTACACATGAATCAGTCCATTTTAAATTACATGATTATAAGAATATTTGTTTTCTTGAGATTTGAACCAGACGAGCTAAAATCAAACATTTCTTCAGAAATAAGTCAGAATCTTGACAACACGCATTCATCCTACTGGTCCTTATTACCCATTTACTGTATGTGTTTGGCCGTTAAAGTGAATTTCATTTGCAATATGTGAATTAAAGACAATTTCATCAGGATTGTTTGAGATTATCTTGAATTTATATCATTCTAGAACTGTATAACTTATTATAGTATACTTGTTTAAATCATCTGTTGGAATTCTGGAGCATTCATGTGGGAAGTGGCCTGATTGTAGCTACAGATTAGCTTCTGCTGATCTGCTGCTGTGAGGATTGTTGCTCTTTATGAGTGTGAAATGAGCAGAGATGCACCACGTGATGGACGAGCGCTCACTTCCATAGGTGTAGTGTAGTCGTTCATGCCACGATTGAAAACGTAGATCACCGCATCGTAGAGTTGGTTCTCCCAACACACCTGAACCACCTTCAAAAACACAAACTTTTAAAGGACAATTGTTCTTTGGGCAGCACTCTTATTTGCTCCTGGATGCGCACCTGCTGTATGTCCAGGCTGGTGATGTCCAGATGGACGATGCATCTCTCCAGGCTCTCCATCATACAGCTGCTTTGGTAATGCATGAGAAGGTCTTTCATGACCGGTGTGGGAAGGTGACCAAGGCGGTCTGCGATAATGTAGGACTCCAGGGATTCCAAGAAGATGCCTTTAGCCACCATGTTCTCCACCAGTTGAGGGTACAGCTGGTTAAACAGCAGGTCACTGCACACGTATGCATATATAGATAATTATACATCCTGTAATATAACTGCACAGTAGCACCAACTCCTTTTAAGATTTGTGAGAGGGAATGTTAGAGATATCAGACAGAAGCTTCCCAACAGTCCTTCTGATGACCACAGTGTACTTACAGCCTCTTCAGCAGCAAACAGTAATCAACCAGGACTGGAACCACTTCCTGTACAAACCAAATGACATATAATGTTATAATAGACAGAGTGAGATAACCCAGAGGGGTGGAAACACTCTGTCCTGAGGGCAGAAACAGTGCTTTATCTCCAGGTTTATGCTCTGGCTTACATGGAAGTGTTGTTCCAGCACTTGGATCTTTCCTTGTTCTGGACACTTCTTTAGGGCAAAGTCTGCAAACTGGAAAATCATCTCTACCATCTGCCCCCCCACCACCAAAAAATAAGATTAGTCACATTTGCAATAAAAATATTCAGTTAAACAAAGTCATTCTTTTCTGTTTCCACCTTGTCAGCAACGACTCCTTTTCTTTTCACCGGGTCTCCAAACAGACCTGCAGTACGGGAAACCTTTGTTATTCAAGGGTGTTTTTTCCACCGTCAACCACATCAGTAACCCTACATTTCATGTGTGGAAGCAGATCATGCGTACTAACGCCTTCATTAACCTGGCAAGAGAAGTGACGGGAACATGCATTACACTCACCGACCACAGCCTTAGCTGTCCCCTCGTGGAACGACCAGGCCAGAGACAGGGCCTCGGGAAAATGTTCCAGCTTCAGCAGACAGTCGATCCGCTGGACAGGGACACATTAGATCAGGACTGACTCTGCTTTATGGGGACTGATTTACACGCGGCTGCGTTTACATATCTAGCCCACACAGCATCAGACATACCTCCCTCCAGGCCCTGAGAGTCATGATGTGAGCAGACTGCAATATTAGAGAATGAAGAAACATTATCACTTGAATGTCGCCCGCATTGGTTACAGTTAAAACTGACCACAAACGGAACAAAAAGGTTTCCGGAATGTGCGTGTCAGTACCTTGGTGCCCAGATATATAATCTGTCCCGCGTAGCTGGAGACCGACTGGTAACAGGCCTTTTCTCCAACGAGAGCCTGAAAAAGACACACGGTACACACACTGTCAACTGAAAGTGCATTATCATCACTTCAGAGATGAAGAGTTAAAGGAGAAAGTCCACAAGTTTTACATGTTGGTAGTGACTGTAAATGAAAAGTATTCACAAGGTTCACAGAGTCACTACAAAAGCCTTCCTGTTTCTGCTTTCTCACAGTTCTGCACAGCGACATGGAATTACTTTCCTAATCATTCTTGCTTCAGCCATATCAGCACTTACAGACTCAATATTCACCCATATTAAAGCCCAAGTTAACCCAAGCCGATATTTCCAGCTTGGGTTTGAATGTTGCAGCGTCATTTGAAAAAGCACCTGGTTTTAGAATGGTTCCTATAAAAATAAAGGAGATTTCTCTTGGATCCTTGCTGCTGGGTCACAAGAAATGTGCAGTTTGGCATGATTTAAGACAAAGATTGCTATGGCATTGATGAAGACATTGGTTGACAAACATTGACCTAAAACCTGAACGTAGCCCCTGAAGCTCTAACTGTGAGGTAGGGCTTCACCACCCATTTGTTATTTCCTCACCAGAGCCTGGGAGACATTCCCTCCAGTGGCCAGCGATTTGAAATGTCTGCTGTTATAAACCAGCTGCACCTGTTCCAAGTCGAGGGTCTCCAAAACCTCCTGACTGGGTCGGTCCACAACCTGCAGTTTTTCATGGCTGTCCACCAAGACCAGCGTGCGGCTGTTGATCCACTGTGGAGGAAGTAAAGAGGAAGATCTTTAGTCACCCTCTACACATGTGACTGATAAAAGGAAGACCTCCAAAGTGGATCCTCAATGGCTCCTTGTGAACCTGATCATATGGGACCTCAATTTAAGTCTACATGATGTAGAAATTATTAGAAATATTCTGGATCTTATGTAAAACTGGGAGACTGACTTGACTGTGTGTTTGTCTATAATGTAATATAGACAGCTGAGGGGCAGTATATGTAAACACAATGTGTGTGTTCACTAGATGGACCAGTATTGGCCACACCATGGCGTCTGCATACATTTGTCCAGAATGTAAAAGAAGGGAATTTATTTAATCGCATGCAGCTAAAACGCAACACACACGCTGATGACTGAAACCCTGCGGCACAACTTACACAGAGGCTGATGATGTCACAGCTGACATGGAGCTGCCTTTGTTTGATTACATGGATGGTGCCCGTTTCCTCCTTTTTTACCTGAAAAGGTAAAGCAGATTAAATAAAGTAGAGGAAAATTCATTTTATAGAGGAAACATAAGTATGCTGAAATGTTTCTTTCTGGATTTGGTCATTCTGAATTCAACACTTGAGCAGGTACCAAGAGGAAGTGAACTGTATCTCCTTTGGAAAAGGCCAGGACGGGGTTCACGGTTCTCTGGACTGGAACAAACTGCCAGGCCAGCTGGGGAACACTGGACGGATCAGACTGATGGAAGAGATTGAACACATTAATGTCACTTCAACTTCACTTTGACTCTATTGTTCCATTCATCAGTTGCCAGTTTTAAACATCAGTGACGTGTCTCAACAGTTTGTATTTAACATTTTTTTCTCATTATCTCTTCTTTCTATCACTATTTTGCTTTTGAAACTAGATTCAAAGGTATTTCTTAAGTAAGAAAAATTAAGAACTTTAGTAAGATTTGCTCTGTTGGAGCCTGGAACATCCATTTTAAGCACAACTCTCATTGATGAAGCCTCTATTAGGCTGTCTCCTGGTGTTTTGGGTTTTTTAGAAACCCCAAAATGATTACAGAGCATGCCGGTTCATACAATATTGGCAAGGTAGGAGTGATGCAGATGTAATGAGATACAGATATATACATACTTTACTGTAGGGGAACGTTATCCAGACTTTAAGTGAGGGCTTCAGGCCAATAACCAGAATCTGGTGAAAGAAAACATTGTAAAAATGAGGAGGGAAATATGGTGTATGTCTCGTGGCTGGAAGGCTGTGCTGTTGTCTGAGAGACCTTAGTGAGAGAGGCCATGGCCAGGAGAGAATAGTGGGTGATGGGGTGATCTCTGGCCTCTGGAGGAGCATGCAGGGGTTCAACAGAGCACACCTCCCCTTTGGAACCGCTGAAGAGACATCGAGAGTCACAGGAGCGCATCCCCATCACTCTCCTGGAAACAGAGACCACCGAATCACTCACCACAGTCGCATATCAAGTCTGAAGTCCACATGAGGTTAATCTCACAATCTCAGAGAATTGAGATGATTCACTGGTGCTGCAGTATGACTAACTCACAAATCAACTTTTATTAAAAAAAAAGATATTTAATAAGGATTAATAAAGGCTCCTGTTAACAGTGAGGGGCTTTAGGATCGTATAAATTGGCTTCACATGTTTACCTGAACGCCAGCTCAAACACGGATCCTCCACTGTCATTGCAAACTGCAAGAGTTGGATCGTCTGTAAACTACACACACACACACACACACACACTAAAATAATAAAGATGTCCATACATTTCACACATTTTGCAGAGTGCAGTTTTGTTTATACCTTCACGTGAAGTATAGCCGTCCCTGGGGGGTGTGCATCAGTAATAGTTCTCAGGAGTTTTCCATTGGCGAGATCCCACATTGTAATCTAATCGAAACAAAGATTATTTTTGTATTGAATAATCACAATCAGATTTGTATGGTACGCAAATGGTTGCTAAAGACTGTAATTGCATTTGCTAATCCACAAAACAAGTTGAGAGTTATTTGAGAATTTTTTATCAACCCGTTTCTCCACATATTGTGAAAGTAATATAAGGTTACGTAACGTAGAAGATTGCTTTATCGTAAACATAATGATCAAAGCCAAATCTTCCAAAATTTTGGAAGGACAAAAGTCAAAGTCCCTGCAGAAAAATGAACATCACCAAAATTTAATCAGCTCTTCCTCGGCCCATTACCAACATTTCCTGAGAGTTCATTAAAAAGCCTTTGATACATTTTTCAGTTATTATGCTAACAGTGTGTGTGTGTTTGTGTGTGTGCATGCGTGTAGAGAGAGAGAGAGAGAGAAAGAGAGAGAGAATCATAGTAACCTCTGTGGTCACTGGAAATCTAGACTATAATTTAATGCATGACTTTCAAGGTCACCTGACATTCAAATCAACACATTTATTTTAAGCTTCTAAAGTAAATTACGAGCTGTTTGATAATAAAACCTGAATTAAGAGGCGGACAGACAAATGGACTCGTATACCTGTCCCTTGGCAAACCCACAGAGCAGACGTGAGCAGTCATGGTTGATGCTGAGGGCAGATACAGCTCCGTAATCTGCCCCGGTTGCTTTGTTCCCCAGGCAGAGGCGCAGAGCCTGGTTGGTATCTGGAAAGAAAGATGACATGTTTGCATTTAACTACCAAACTTCCTGGGAGTTTTGAGGAGAGTCTACAGTAGATAATGAGATGAAATTAAAACTAGATGGAACTTTTGCAGGGTTTGGTTATGTATAGGTTTTCCCACAGTCTTCAAATAAACCAAACGGTACATCAACACTTAAAAATGACGCAGCGTAAAAGAAAAATAGCAGCTGTCAAGAATCCTCTCAAACCACAATCACGCAAACTGAGCACAAAAAAGGCAGCAAAAAACAAAAGACAATAAATGGTGCTGATAGTGGACGAGCAACCAGCTGGACAGAGGTTTTCATACCTTTTCCTGCACAGGCATCGTTATGTCAGCGATATGAAGAAACATGGATCAGCAGTAATCAGGCCCATATTTACCACAAAATACAACAGCAGTGTGAAAACATTTATTCTGTATCTGAAAGAGTTTTTCTTTCTTTAAAATCATTTATACTGACGGACACACTTTAAGCGCTCAATACTTTGTTGCTGTGAGGCTCAAAACTGACTTGTTTAAACAAACCAGTAACCATTTCTGGAGAGAATCATGACGGCGACCTGCGGCAATAATCAAACAGAACTTTTTTGCTTCCCTCTGTCAAATCTTTCACATCCATTTAGCCTCTTCTGATGTTCATTAGCTGTGACGCAAGTCCTAAAGTAACAGTAAAGTATGTATGTTACTGTAATGATTTACCTTCACTAGTGTTACCTACAGAAAGGACAGACTAAACCACAACTTTAGCTCTTTTAGATGATGTCATGAACACATTTTCTTGTGTAGTTTTTCTGCTTCTCTCCTCTTCCACTCCCTCTCTCTGTATCCATCTACAGGTATCACTGACTTCATAGCTGTGTGCTGACCTGCTGACCTCTGACCCACTCAGCTATTATATCTATAGCTTGTAATTTATGTATTTGCATGATCTCTGCCTATTTTCTCTTCTGCCTGTCCTCCCCCCTTCTCCTCCCTCTCTGCACACCGCACCATCAGGGTCCCCCTACATGAGCCTGGTCCTGCTCAAGGTTTCTTCCTCTTTGTTCCTTGCCACTGTTGCCTTTTGGGGGTCAGGCCCTGGGATTCTGTAAAGTGCCTTGAGACAATTTTGATAGTAACAGACGCTATTCAATAATAATGATTCACAACAGCATTTTATAGAGTGGAGTTCAATAACTGAGTTTCTGGCATTTAACTGCAATCTCACGTTTCACTGAACGAATCAAATGATTATTTACATTGAAAAACCTCCAAACACAGAGTCCACTGTTGCAATCAGCATGATTCAATCATGCCTTGATGATAAGATGAGGGCGACGCTGATACTGAACAGCCAATAAAGCCCAGAGAACAAGCCTCCATCACTTCCTACACCGTCACACCACTGTCGCTACCTGGTAAGGACACTTCTAAAGCTTTCTACTTTTGTCATTCTCAGTGAATTGACCTTTTAACTTATTTATTCTATATGCAGTTAACGTGGTGAAGTATTAAATCTCTTCTGCTTTTAATTAATTTCCTCTGAGACATTAGTGCACTACACAGGGATGGTGTAAGAAGCCTTGAAGTCGAGTTTATGTTTAATTAAAAGCAATACGTGTAACCCTGTAGTGCTGCTGGAATGCGAGAGATTCTTGTTTTGTTACTTTAGTGTTTAAAAGTTAATTCTGGACAAAAAAAATTACATTCAAACAATACCTTTCTTTTCTTTCACAACTTTAAAATGCAGCTCTATTGATCCTGAATATTAAGATTATAAGGTTGAGAAAAGATCCATAATAGAAGCTTATCTGCATTGTGTGCACTCAGTGAGACTGTAAAAGTTATGGGATGCACTGCACCTCCACAGATTTACAACTTAAATATTTCTTGTCAACATATCAAATCAAACTCCTCTCCTCCCTTCACAGCCTTTGCTCACTACAGCATCACGATGCCTCATCGCCACTGCTTCATCGAGATCGACAACAAGTCCAACTGTTACACTCTTGCCAATCCACGGTGAGACGCTCACATTAATGTCACATCCAAAGTGCTATGTGACACTTGTTATTTCCAAGAGCTACTTTAAACGTCTGGCGTTACTCTGAACGGTGTTTTTATGAACAAATCAATGATTTGTGTGTGTTGTGAAATGTTCAATGCGGCTAATACCTGTGTGTAGGGTATTCGTGGAGAGTGGCCAATGTGAGGACCCCCTGCCACCCATGGTGGGCCCCTGCTCCCCAGCAATCACCATGTTCAACAAGACAACTGGAGCGGCCACTGGCGCCGTTGGCGTCTTCACCTACGACCTTTTCAACGCTGATCTAAATGACTACAACCACGTTATGGCCGTCATGTTTTCTGTGCCATTTGACAGAATGCTCTACTCTAACTGGTTTGCTGTGGGGATCTTTGAGAGGGGGAACAACTGTGACTTCAGTCTTTATAACATGATGTATAATGGTGAAGAAACTACTTTTGTGAGAGCAAAGGCTACTGGTTCCAGCATTTCTTATGAGGGCGATTACGTTATTGTCCGGGCCTCCATGTCAGACTCAGCTGAAGCGATATTGAAGGTGGAGGTCAGTGACACGGGCCTGATTTAACTCAGGAGCAGAAAACAGACCAACTTAATATTGGGAGAAAGGTTACTTTCATGTTTCTCCAGGTTCCTAAACATCCAAAGCTCAAAGATGTCAAATATCCAGTTCAACATCCCTCATGGTGCCGATTGCTGGTTGTCAACAAGAGTGAGAGTCTTGATATAAAACGTGAAATACCACACAACAAATGCGTCGTGCTTGTAAAAACCTTTGAATGTGAGCTGTATTTCACCACTGCAGTATAAAGGGAACTTACCAAAGACCAGAGCCAGACCGTGAGACGTCCCCACAACAATCACACCTGACATTGTCTACACACAGAAGCACACAATTCAGAATTAAAAGGCTCGAGAACATATTGATTAATAGTTAATTATCATACACTTGAATCTAAACATTTTTCTTTCTCTCTTCATTATTTTTCCTGTTAGAGTCTCATTTATTTGCACGAGACTGGGACTTAGCAGCTTTTGAAATGTGGAAATGCTGAAATTCCTTTTGCCATCAAAATCCAGTGTCACATGCTACCTGATATGAACAATTCTGTAGTTGTGATCAAAAAATATCAAAATTAAAGATCTCATTAATACTCACTATAGCAGTTGGGAGTCCGGCATCCACTTTGTCCTTAGGGTAAAAACATTTTATTGATTAGTATGCTGCGACAGTAAAAAACAAAGAAAAATTGTTTCTCCTGTCCTATTCATTTGTCCCATTTTATTTTGGGGAAATAATGTACCACAACAAAGGCTAAATACTTTTTTCAGATTTCAAGTCTGTGTGTGCTCTTGTATTTGCATTCTACTATCTAAGTGAGGACATTTTTCCTGGTCCTCATAACTTCAAAGGACTATTTGAGGGTAAAGAATGGTTTTAAGGTTGAGTTCAGACTTGAGTTTAGGTCAGGGTTATGGATGCTTCTATATGGTTGTAGGGAATGTGTTATGCCTATGAAAGTCCTCACAAAGATAGAATTAAGAGGATGTGTATGCATGTGTGTGTGTGCGCGTGTGTGTGTGTGTGTGTGCATTTTACAGCAGCAGAGATGATCTGTGCAGAGATGCCTTTTAGCAAGCTATGGCGCAGAACAGAGCCATGAAGTGTTGGTTTCATGTCCACTGTTCTCCTCCTCCTTCAACAGCAGCGACATAAAAAAAAAAATGCATGGATTAATGTGTCACAGAATTTTTTTTATTCTTGCACTCAATCATTAGTGGAAAAAACATAGTAATGGTCAACTTGGATGGAATGTGAAAACAATTTAATACCAAATACACAAGAAAAGAAACAGTCAAAAAATAACCTGATTACACAGAATGCTGTAGGATATTAGCTACTGTATGTCGGATTTAGTTTAATCAAACAAATGAAGGCGTCATCTTGAAAGTGACACATTAGCTGGCTAATATATTAGCTGTATGTACTGTGGGTGCGTGTTTACCTTTTGTGGTGTACAGGATCTCCACTGTCCGAACTGGCCAGAGAGGAAGTGTCACAGGAGTGAGCATCCATGTTATCAGTGTTCAGCACACACGTGTCCTCCAGAACAAATGGCTCCTCTTCATCTTCCAGCTGCAGACACACAGAGCAACAAAACAGAACTCACCTTTCGTCATTACAGTATCTACCACTATAAAAACAACCTCCTGTTACTCCTTGTCTTGCTATATAGTATGTTTACATCATTTTGATAAATGTATCTATATATTGTAAACTATACAGCATCGTTGTCTAACTTTACCTCATTAAGAATACTCTCCAGTGTAGGAGGTGTGTCCACTTGGGGAATATCAAACTCTTTATCATCAATCTGTGAATTAATTTGGAGAAACACACACACACACGCACACACACACACACACACACACACACACACACACACACACACACACACAATGAGTAACAATGGTAAACCGGACTGGTGGCAAAGAAATATACATGTACAATCATTTTCAGTTACAAACTGTTTTGGGGATCAGGGGGTTGCCGGAGTCGCTCTATCTTTGGGAACATATTTACTCAAACATTCATGCCTATGGGCACTTTAAAAACTCAGCACATATCTTTGGACTGTGGAAGGAAAGTGGACGACCAAGACAAACCACAGGTAGCTACAAGGAGAAAACTCGAGAAGTCCGACAAACCTAAATAAATTTAATTAAACTGGATTTAACCAAGAATAGTTTTGTTTTGCAGCAACTTTACTATTCACTGCATCAAATCCCATTAACATTAATCCATTATAGTCATCACATGCTTGAACATCTCTTTCATTCTTCAGTAAGACCTCTACTTTTACTGCCTTTTAAACGTATTGCTGGTTTATAATCGTGTTGACGAGAGGAAGTGGCATCTGCCAGTGGCATATTTGTACTTTTGCTTACTGAAAATCGTTAAAACAAGAATAAAATCGTTGTCCGACATTAATTGATGATCAATTTCGGCGACTCTTAAGTCAATTAAAAGGAGCTATAGTAGCAACATCAGGCGATCACGTGATACGGGTTTGCGATTCTTTTAGTCATCCGTGGTGGTCACAGCATCCGGATGCACTAGACGGTTAAACCATTTTACTAATTTAAAAAAACCCAAAACACAACAAAAAAAATAACTGTGTCTTTCCCCCGGACACAAGACAAAATAAAAGATCAGGGTTTCAATTAGCCGCTCATTTGATAACGTTTGATAGATTGTTGACACTCCTGTTGCTGTTCATTTTCGCTCTTTAAAAGGTTAGAAACAGATCAATATGGTCAACAGTCTCTCACCGCGTCCACCTCCATCAAATTAAGCTGCGAGGAGGCAGACAGCAAGCTTCTGGCGTCTGGAGAATCTGACATTTCTGTGTGTTGATATGGACGAAAGCTCGCCCTTTCGCACAGGAAGCACATTACCGACGATTTCCGGTCTATTATTTTCACAATAGTAGTCATGTCCGTCGCTTTGTGAATGTGCTGTGGTAATTAATAAAGTGAAAGTAAAGAGATCCTCAATTAAAGGAGCTATTGTATAGGTTGGATCAGTAGGAGGAGCCTTTTGAAATGTAGGTGAATGTTGCAAATATTACATTACATTGGTACAGAGGTGACAGAGGAAGATACAGTTACATCATCCTACATACATTTAGATCCACTAGATATTTAGTAGGATTCTTCGTGTCTTGATGTAATATGACTGCATAAATTGTATTACATTTGTACAGTATTACAAATAATAATGAAACACTGCAGGAAAAGGAAAAATCACAATGGGGTCATTTGAAGCCTTCAATAGTTTCATGTTATAAAAACAACAGAAAATCTGACAAAAAAAAAGATATAGTTTAGACAAAACTTGGGAGTTGTTCTGGCCAGGATACCTTTAGAGTACTGCCGAGGTACCCTTAAGCAAGAGCCCACGTATGTGTTTTCCTGTACTAGTTTCATAATGAATACTGAAATCTGAATTTTACTAGCAAAGTGAGGATATTTTTGGGATGTATGGACATTTTTGGCTGGTCCTCGTAACAGACGTACCAACGCCGGTGTTTACAAACACCTCCTTGATCGACATTCAAGATGCATGTCTATTAATGAGCAGCAACACACGGCTTCCTAGCCATCATGAGAGGACAGCAATTACAAAATAGCAATTAAATCGTTTAAACATCTGAAAAGTTTCACAGAGGAACAATTCTTTTTTCGCTAAATGGGAAAAACCATTGAGAATTGCTGTCTGCTAGTGAAGACTTTAGACTTAAGATTTGATAGTTGACCAGTTGAATAGGAATGGAATCTTGACCTGTTCTGGAATATTTCCTTTATTTTCTCCTTTATCTATCTATCTATCTATCTATCTATCTATCTATCTATCTATCTATCTATCTATCTATCTATCTATCTATCTATCTATCTATCTCACACACACTGTAGCTTTAAATATGCAATACTGTATACAATAGAATAGGTGCACAAATTATGTAAATTTTTTTTATTTAAAAAAAACTATATATTTTCTCTTTAGACTTACGTGTCTTTGTGCCAGCCATGGATGAAATTTTCGATATCCTTTCCTGGAATAAGTCAGCCAGACGAAGGCAGGCACAAGGCTACAGTGACACGTCTCCTTGCTCAGGAGTCATTAATGCACCCATACATGTTTGCACAACATTAAATACACTTGACATTAAGAACATTATTTTCTAAATGTCTTAAACACACATAGATTGATAGATATTTGTGTAAAAAAAATATATAGCTAGGATGGATTCACTCTGAAACTGGAAATAATGCACAGTTGGGAAAGAGTGAAACCTCAAATGGTAATGACACTCCACATTTTCCAAATCAATGATGTCACTTTAAATACTCATATTAATTCACTAAGCTTAGCCTAATGAGAAGGCTAATTCATTCATACGCCATATTTAACTCGAGATTAAGATTTTCCTTTCCTAGTTTTTATTTAAATTTGAACTGAAATGAATGAAACCAAACGAGTGCAGAGAGGAGCGAGTAAGGAAAGGAGACGAGGAGGCCACTCGACAGTGTTGGGTCGCGGCCCGCTGTATTCCTTCGAGTCTGTTCACCTCCATTCACACAGTAAATAAAAGCATGGAGGCTTTGACTCTCGGGATATAACGCCGTTCAGCGGGGGGTAAAGACACCGCCGCATGCGCTCTCCTTTACACCAAAACACTCGGGAAGGAAGCGAGACGGCGTCTAGCCTTTGCCCACTGTGACTCAACTCATTTTCGGGGGAAAGAGGACTGTTCTCGGAGACAAGAGCGGGGCAGCCCGCCGCGCTTAGCATGAAACGGGCGGCTGTAGTGGCCAGGCACAATGGCCTCGTCTCTCCGCTGGGGAACAACAACTCGGGGGCTTCCAGCATCGTCTCGCCGCCCCAGCAGAAAGCCAGTAGTATCACCGCCGCTGCGGACGGCGGCACCGGCGGGGAGATGGACGGCCTGTTGGATTTCTCCAAAGGCCCCGCCGTCAAAACGGAGCTGGTGTGCAAATGGATAGACCGAACTTCTTCGAGACAGAGGCTCGGGCGGACGGCGACATCCGTCTGCGACCAAACTTTCAGCTCCATGCCCGAGCTGGTGGACCACGTCACCACCGAACATGTCGCGGCGGGTCTCGACACCCTGAGTCACGTCTGCATGTGGGACGAGTGCATGCGCGGCGGGAAGGCGTTTAAAGCCAAATACAAACTCATCAACCACATTCGCGTGCACACCGGGGAGAAGCCGTTTTCGTGTGCGTTTCCCAACTGCGGCAAGATGTTTGCACGCTCCGAAAACCTCAAGATCCACACGCGCACGCACACGGGTAGGGGTGCTCATGTTTATGCGGCCACACACGGCGCCCCGTGATTCAGCCATTATAATCTGTAAATCCGCATCATCCACGGAGACAGCAGGCTCCCTGACGGAGAAGAAAGAGGTTAATAGAGATTGTTCCCAGTCAGATAGGAATCCCCTCCATGTTTATGGAGGCTCGGTTCCCTACCGATGCACATGTGCCCTTCGCTGCCACCTTGTTTCCTTAAGCATTCAATGCTCGGAGCCGCGGCTCTGGAGTCATACAAGGTGACAGGAAGCAACAGAAGCAGCTGGATTGTGAGGAAATAATGCACAGAACTGAGCAGAGAGAAAGTAGCAGGATGAGATCTACAGAACCATAAAAGAAGCAAAGATGCGGCAGATTAATAAGTCAAGTTAAGAGCTTGCCATCATTGAGACAGGTTGTAAAAATGTCTTCAACACTCTTGAGAGAGTTGGGGACTGAGAACTGGTTAAAATACAAATAGAAAAAGAAATCTGTCAATCAAATCTCTTCTGAACTAAAATAATTTTTTATTCTTTTTTAAATCTAATGATGAAGTACCACTCTTGTATTTTCCTGACGAGAACACAGTAGATTAAATGATGGTGGGGTAAAAATGAAGGTTCTTCAAGACATCTATTTAAACTTATAGTTATACTCAAATACTCTTGTTTCAATGTTTTTGTTATTTTTCTCTAAACTAGAAATAGCAACTACCCTTTCCTGCCTATGTACTTAAAAACTACAAAGTTCCAAGAAAGCTTGTAGCAAGACCGATATGAAGTATAGACTGTTTCTCTGTCATCCCACTGATGGACACCCAAACCGATGTCCTGCAGTGGAAATGTGCTCAATCTAACGTGCACATCCACAATAAATGCATGACCGAAGCCGCAGTTTGTGGGGAAAATCTCTATTGGCTCTTGTAGGACAGCAACTGCCTTGAGTTCCTTGTCAAATGAGCAGAATAAGCCATATTCAATGAAGTGGTGCCTTTCTTCTTGTATGTATTCTCATTAATTCTGTGTCAAAGCAACGATCCAATCATACCAACAAGCAAATGTGAAGCGTTGAGGTCGGCAGATACCACACAATGGAGTCTGAAGTGCACAATTTCTGAGCGAATTTCCCAAAACTCTTTAATATTTCCTATAGATAAACGCCACACCTACCTAGGACTCTACAAGTGAATGCTGTAACGGTGAAACTGTTGTCTGTGTTGCAGGTGAGAAGCCATTCCAGTGTGAGTTTTGTGAGCGACGATTTGCCAACAGCAGCGACAGGAAAAAGCATTCGCAGGTTCACACGGCATCCAAACCCTACGACTGCAAGGCCATGGGCTGTACCAAGTCCTACACCCACCCCAGCTCTCTGCGCAAGCACATGAAGGTTCACATCAAATCATCACCTACCTCTGAGCCCCAGGATCCATACGACACCATCCCACATCAACTCCAGCCATCTCATCAGGCCATCATTGAGCCCCTTGACCTTAAAATAAACCACCTCTCACCATCACTTGCCAACAAAAACACTCATTTACCTCTTCTGTCCAAACACTCGTTGGATATTAGCTCAGCCAGCGAAGTAGACCATAAGATGTTGCTGCGAAGTTCGTCCCCAGTGGCGATGCCTCTGGATCTGTCATTATCGGGCCTGAAGAATCGACTGACTCAGAAGCAGCAGAGCGGCCGGAGCTCACGGAGGAGCCAACGTTCAGTAAATCCAGCCTTACCTCAGTTCTCTAACATTAAGGAGTGGTATGTCTGTACCAGGACTACAGCTCCACACTTTCCTCTACTCCATCCCGACCACATCAAGTCAGAACCTAGTGATGACGAGGAGTACGTGACGTAGAAACGAGGGGACGGCAGATATGGTCTTCGTGAGATGTCAGGCGCAGGCTAGAGAGATCAGGCTAGCGGATGCTCTTCAGAATCATAGTTGCTGTAATTTTCCAGAGCCAGCACTTCTATGGTTCATTGAGCCTTCCAAGACAATGCTGTGATCAGGTGGGAGGTTTCGCTCTGTCTGAAGTTGCAAACCGAGTTTGGACGTCACCATCTATGGACCGAAAACAATGGTTTACAAGTCAGGAGAACGGACTAGAGGAATTCAATCATTTTTATAGTTCTAAAACAAAATGTTTGGCATACAGCTGAAAGTTCTTGACTCAGTGTTTGCCATCTAACGTGAACTAATAAAGGGGATATATTTATACCAATGGACCAGGGAATGTTGGTGACTGCCCTAACTGTTGAAGAGCGGAACTTATTGTGACAAGCCTTTTAGAGACAGATTAGAGACCAGTTTGTCAACAAGGTGCAACCTTAAGCAATATCAAGGGCTAAATCTGCATTGCTACAAACTTTAGCATCACCCAGATTTGTAACAAGCACCGACACAGCAGGCACATAGGACAGAGGCGGATTAAAGGTCCAGTGTGCATGATTTGAGAGCTGAACTTCAGTATAATAATGAATGCTAATATCAAACACCTCGGGATGCTTTGCAAACCTTAGACAAGACAAGGAAGTGATGATTGGACTCATATTTATCGGTTAAATACCGTAGCTAAAAACTACATCAAATGTCTAAACTGGGAAATTCTACTTCATTTCAGTAGTTGAATTTCGGCAGCAGTGGTCCCCACCCCCAACACATTCTTTAAGCCCTACGTCGTTTCAGTCTGTCTTTGATTGGTTTTTTAGACCAATCGTTTGAGCTTTCTTTCCCTGCTTTGCATAAAAACAGATTTCTCAGTTTTCCCATTTGATATATAACCTTGAGCATTTTTCCTCCGAGTGGCAATTTTTAGCAGTTCTTTCAAATATCATGTTTTAATGTTGACGTTAGACAACAATCCAGGCTATTTCTAATGTGATGATCCACAGATGTTTAGCTGTTGTCACCAAATCCTACACATTGGACCTTTATAGCTTCAGCATGTTTTGACCTACTTGTTTCTTGAAGAGCAGAAACTGAAATATCGAACGAGAAAAACTCTTAATTTTACAGTAGGAAAGTTAGATGTTGTTCAATGATCCAGTAAGCACTTTGTTTCAAGGAAATTGAGGCCTTTCCTTATACAGCAGTAAATTTTAGGTTGAAATAATCCAAAGTGGAGGTCAACAGTGAAGCTGCACTTTGAAGGCAGTGGGAATGATCTGAAGTCTGCAAAACCTCATCACCTCAATGGACCTGTCAGTGAGGTCATTCTCTGGATTTGTTTACACTCCCGATTTGCAATTTTGTTCAGACCCCGAGGTTACTGAAATGTCTATGTATGCCATACTCATATTACTTTAACATAAAAAAATGTATATTAAAAGAAAACGTTGAGTATTTTTGCTTTGAAACAATGCAGCTATGAAAAAATCTGTGTAAACATTTGTTTCAAATGAATTTGACACAAACAAAAATGCTACGTTTGATTCTTCTTGAAAATGTCTGTTGAAGTGATTGAATCCAATATATACATTCATTATCCATTCACTCATTTTGCTGCATTTGAAACTGATGTAAAATTGAACCTGACTGAATGTTCTTGTTTAAATTATGGAAAGGTAATAAAAACTAAAATCCATTATCATATACTGAAAATAACGTACGTAACCCCCCTACTTTGGGAGATAGGTGGATTGGTTATTTTCAAATTGTTCTTAAGCGTGAATGTAATTTTTGGCCCTGTGATGATTGATGGATGGATAGAAAATAAAAATACCCCATAAGACATTATTAGACAAACATAGCCCCTATTAATAACAATAGCGTATTAATAGCAAACAAAACCAAAACAATATTTCTTATTTAGTTACTTAGGCTGGTTTTCTACAACGACCCAAAATGTTTATAAGTTGAAAAGTGGTAGTTTTCATTACAGGGCAAATTCAGTATAAAAACACAGGTACGCACGCACATGTCCAATTCCATTTCATGGGGTCTCTATTCATGATCATATAATAAAAATAGATTTTAATGATCTTAAAATGTCTGGACATTACATAAATATTTCAAGGGAATAAGTGCAGCTCCGTCAGACTATGTACACTACATATGGCTGAACTTACACCGAATACACACATGTATCTGGATATCTGTGCCTAGTGTTTTGTGATCATATTTAATAATAATAATCTTAATTTGATTATCTAAACAAAACCTGGTAAAACACATTTTTTAATGCAGACAATCACAGTCATTAAATTGGAAAATAATTGTGTTTGAAATAGATATTTTAAACATAAAAAAAGCCTAGAGTCTAATGTCAAAAGTTCCTGACAGACACTATTAAGCCATGGGAACTTCATACTTTTCTCTTTTTTTCACCACATTCCAAGAATTGTTTGTCAACCTCTATTGTTCTATAAAGTTTTCTGCCCCGCCCCTTCTCTAAAAAAAACCCGAGAAGACGCCTCCATTCCAGCCAATCAGGGCTTTATAAAGCGCTGACATCATCACGTCGGAAGAGCGTTTGTCGGTCACCGTCTTCAACATGGCGGCGCACAGGCTCTCTCCATCACTGAACAGGCTGCTGTTTGCTGTAAAGGTGAGCTACACGTTTGGGGGTTCTGCGGGAAGCGAGCTCGACACGTCAACAACGGTTTAGGTGTTGTTAGTTTGTCTGTCTTGTTGCTGTTGTCGCGTCAGCGACTCTAGTTTCCGACGCCGTCCGGGGCCAACTAACACCCGGAGTCCTGAACGCCACCCAATAAAAGTAGTTAAAACACGCCAGGTACTGAAAGACAGTCTGCAGAAAAAGTTGGTGAAAAGTATAAAACTAACTACTTGAAATGTAAATTGCCTTAGCCATGTCTTTAAACATTCTTTTTACAAATTGATGGTGTAAATATGCGTCTTAACTTTCCCTACGACTTCTAGATTGTTGACAACGAAGCTGGTGTTTTCTGTTTGTGGACCCATGGTTGGCCTCACCTTCTCTGAATCCAGCCTCCGCACATTAACGTTGAAATTACTGTATGGTTTCTTTAGCTTGACTGTACACATACAATAAAAGATGTTTGACATGATTACCTTGAAAGGTCTCATACTTGTAATCAGATTTTTGTCCTGGAAGTCTTTGCACCTGTACATCACAGAAAGCAATATTACACTTTTATAAACTATGTGTGTAAGTTTAAGCAACATTGCCAAGAATATGTGCTGTCGCACTGGAAATCCTAATCCCCCTTGTTTGTCATTGAGTAAACTCATTTATCCTTTCTGATAAAGAATGACTTTCAAGTTTATGCAAACAGCTATGCTAAAAACCCACCTTTCATTATCAAGATAAAGGAAATAATCCCCTATCTGCTGTTAAGTCTGCATGATTCGTTATGTCTCAAGTGGCTTTAGTTCTAAGTTTAGTTTGACAAGCACCTTGTTGCATTAAGTTACTGCAGTAATGCAAAAATTTAAAATGACATGATGACAACCGTTCAGACTGATAACGTCACTGTTTTTCCCCCCAGTATGGTTCCCTCCAGCCCAGGTGCTGTACTGTAAACAGCAGCATTCTGTATTCCACCACCTCCACTGACACAGAAAAGGTATCAGCAACACACCATCTACTTGTTGACTGTAAAGCTTAATAATATTTAACCAGTAGCTCTTTGCACAGTCAAACTTCTTTGAATCAAACGCGTCAGTGATACTCTGGACTGATCTGTTCCTTGATCCCCTCAGACGTTTGATAAGATCCTCATCGCCAACAGAGGAGAGATTGCATGCAGGGTAAGGCTGGCTGACACCCACGGCTGCACGGCAGGTTACATGGCTGCATCAGATTACTGATGACTCACTGCAGCTGGTCCCATCAGTCGCTTATTTCTTTTTTCTTTTTTTTTCTTTCCACTGATGATAAATCTTGTTTTCTTCTTTCACCAGGTCATCAAGACATGTAGGAAAATGGGTATCCAGTCTGTAGCTGTACACAGTGACGTGGATTCCAGTGCTGTGAGTGGGGAAAACTACACACACTGTTGAAAAACAAACGATACAATTACGACTTTAGTGTAAAATACTAAGAATCTACAACCAATGAGCTCTTAAATATTCACAGTAAATTTAGCACAAACATGGCACATTTGTTTTGGAATCTAGCCAAAATCCAATGGCAATAGTTTAGGTATTCTTTACTATTCATACTTTATAAACTTAGTTTTCTGTAAATGGCCACTCTAAGGAAAATAAAAAAAACAAACTAAACTAGAAATGACCCTAAACCTATTAAAGCCTTTAATTGCATTATTTGATTAAATCTGAGTTTGTAATTTGTGCTCAGGTTCATGTAAAGATGGCTGACGAAGCAGTGTGTGTGGGTCCTGCTCCCACCAACAAGAGCTACCTAAACATGGACGCCATCATGGATGCCATCCGGTTGACTGGCGCTCAAGCTGTGAGTATTGTTACGCGTTGGTGACAGATGTTAAACCGCTCTGTTCCATCAGCACCAGTTATTGATCAGTCTGGCTGATGCTGTCTTTGTTTCTTTACAGGTTCATCCTGGTTATGGGTTTCTCTCTGAAAACAAAGTGTTTGCTAAGCGGCTGGTACGTATCAAGGAGACAGACACAAGCTAATCTCATTTTGACCCTATTAACATGAGTCTAATATTATACACAAGAACCTCTTCCTGACGTGATTTATTTGAACCCAAAGCAGTTTAACTCTTTTAGCCTTTTGCTATAATGTATTCTGTTAAACTGTATTAAAATGTAAAGAATGGAGTGGCAATATTTACTTAATCTGAGATCTTTAGAGTAGAGCAGAGGCTGGTTGTTGATTGCTTTCCTGTCTTTGACTCTGAAGCATTGGAAAAGCAATATAGCACTTGTATAATTGTTTTCTCATTAGGCAGCAGAGGGTGTGATGTTCATTGGCCCAGACACCCACGCTATCCATGCTATGGGGGATAAGATAGAGAGCAAGCTCATCGCTAAAGCTGCCAAGGTCAACACTATCCCAGGATTTGATGGAGTTGTGAAGGTACGGTCACGCTTGGAATCACTTTTAGATGATGAAAGGAAAATTTAAAACTGGATTTCTGATTATGGTTATGAGTGCTGACCCTCTGTCAGGGCCTCTATACAGAATAAAGCATCTTTACAATAATAGGAAGAGTTTTAAAAGACATTTTGGATGCATGTTGCTTACCTAAAACAAGTTTGCAGCAGCCTTGAACAGTTTGGCTAAAGCTTATTGATCATGAACCATTCTCTGTATCAGACTGCTGAAGACGCCGTGAAGATCGCTCAGGAAATTGGTGAGTTTTTGTTTCTCCACCTGCTCCTATGGCAGTCTTCATAATTCATATTTATTGGTTTTGGAAGCTATTTATTTAATTACCAATGTTAACAGCAGATGCCTGTATTGTTAAATGGCAGTATGTGCCCAATTGATCCATAGCTTAATTTTCTCTTGAGTTGATAAAATTAAAATCTCTTGCACTAAACGGGGTGTTATAACACAGTTTAACCACTAGGCGCATTCATCACCTACCTGAATGGGATATTTTCAAATACATTCTGAAATCTTCCCAGATAATGTCTTTAGTGTCATTTTTTTTTTTTTAAGGGGTCATAAATCTGGAGTGTTCATTTTTCTAAATTTGCTTCCTTCAGAATCCTGGAGCTTTGATATTACAGGGAACAAATTCACCTATTTGACTTCAAGGCAGACGAGACGCTCATTACTATAATTGTGTTGTCTCATGTGCTCAGTCCAGGAAAATATATAATTTTATATATTTTGGAGGGTTTGAAACAAGTACAACTAAACTGTTGCTGAGGAATCATGTGGGTTTGATCTGTAATCTTTTGTCGGCAGGGTATCCTGTGATGATCAAAGCATCTGCAGGAGGGGGAGGAAAGGGGATGCGGATTGCCTGGAATGATGAGGAGACCAGGTATGTTTTCCTTGGCTTGTACCGCATCTGTTGATGCGGCTTGTTGTGACTGTTATACTCAGCAGAGGAGCTCGTAGCACTGCTGCTCACACCAGATATAAAGTGCTTTCTGGAGAAAAAGGACATTTTTGGTTTCTATTGACACTTTATCCCCTTATACTTCCTGTTGCTCATTGTACATGTTCTGAGTCTGACTCTGTTACAGGGAAGGTTTCCGATTCTCATCCCAGGAAGCAGCATCCAGCTTTGGAGATGACAGGTTGCTGATCGAGAAGTACATAGACAATCCCAGACACATCGAGATACAGGTGCAACACACGTCTGCTGTTGACAAAATGCACACAACATGTTTATCGTGTAGATCCATCTGTGTAAACAGGAAACATTTATAGCGCGTTGAACCTTGGTTTGGGTTTTAGATCCATCTATCTCTGAATCTTTCATCCAAATCAGTTGTGCACGATCTTTTATCAAGATATTGAAGCACACAAACAGAAGCATCATTTTGGGGTTTGTCTTGGCAGTTGCAAATGTACAAAGTGTTTGAAGATCTGCCCCAAGGTTTTTGCGCTGTTGGGACATCCCCCTAGTGGCCAGGAAGGGAACTGGGTCTTTTCTCCTATCATTGCCCTGTTTATTATGGTCTGTATTGTGTCCTGTTCAGGTTCACTGAGGAAGTGTATTTTGGGCCACTCATGGGGGAGGAGGGAGGTGGGTTAGGTTTTTTTTTTTTCTCTCTCTCCCCCCACCATGCACTTTGAGAAATCGAAATGCAACATCAGTCAACCTTTTGAGACTAACGTATGACTGCTTCTGTCGTACCGATGGAACTAAACTTGGGATGCTGCTTTAGTAACGTTTCACCTTTAGCTTAAACACAGTAGAGTTATCAGTGTTGGACCTTTGAGGAGAACACACAACTGAAGTTGGCTTCTGATTTGACAGTTAATGGGGAAGTTAAGGGGAAAATAAATCCATGTTGAGTGACTGTTTCTCCACCAATCGTCTGGTTTTTTTTTTGGGGGGGGGGGTGGGGGGGTTGGTACCTCTTTTCGACGTTACTCACAATTTACAATTTTGTTCAGACCCCGAGGTTACTGAAATGTCTGCCATACTCATTACTACATACATAAATGTATATTAAAAGAACAGTATTTTTGCTTTGAAACAATGCAGCTATAAAATCTGTAAACAGTGTTTCAAATGAATTTGAGACAAACAAATGCTACATTTGATCTTGAAAATGTCTGAAGTAACTGAATCCAATATATACATTCATTATCCATTCACTCATTTCGCTTCATTTTGAATCTGTAAAATTGAACCTGACTAAATGTTCTTGTTTAAATTATGGAAAGGTAATAAAAACTAAAATTATCATACTGAAAATAACATATGTAACCCGTACATTGGAGGACAGGTGGATTGGTTATTTTCAAATTGTTAAGCATAATGTAAAAGGAACATTTTGTTTTGGGCGATAAGAGGGTGAAGTTGTATTTCAACTTTATTACCATTGTGACTCTCTCGAAGAGCACGATGGAAAAATTAGGAGGTAAATATAAATGCTTCCAAGTCTCTTCTCTTGTCTTAATTTCTTTCACTCACCAGATTCCTTTTGATCTTAATGGAATATTCTCATTAATTGGTTTTGATGGTTTTTGACATTTGTTCTTGTGGATTTCAAAGGGGGTCCAACCTTTTAGAATAGTATTTACAGCATTCAGTTGTGAGCTCCATATACTGATCCAGTGAGGTCCATTTGTGTGCCCCCCCCCCCGCCCAAACCCACTATTCTCTCCTCCACCACTGAGGCCATATTTTTCAAATGGACTTCAGTTTTGTGCCCTATCCTGATCCCAATGCCTGAGTTATTTTCTTTTATTCTCTTGTAGGTGCTGGCTGATAAACATGGCAATGCCCTGTGGCTGAATGAGAGGGAGTGCTCTATCCAGAGGAGGAACCAGAAGGTTGTGGAAGAGGCGCCCAGGTCCGTTAGAACCTTTTTTAGTAATTGCATGTTTCAGTGAACCAGTGATCATCGAGCAGGTCTTATATTTAGCAGCATAGTAACGGCAATCCAAGTAAAGGATGCTCAAGAGTGGTAGAAAGTAATCTGATTTCTTTAACGTGATGGGATGAGTATCACGAATTTAGGTGAAGATACAAACTGCTGGGGATATTCATGAACGGGGAGGTCGGATTAGAATTTGATTTGTAACATCTGCTTTGGAGTTAAAATCTGTCTCCAACAAAAGCAGGATGAACTTAAAATTACCATGTATCAAAACTTGGGCAGATTAACAAAGTTTGGATAAACACTTTAGATTTAGAACTTCTGAGTGTTTGACATGTATGTAAAACATTTGGCTCCGGTCTCTGCAGCACTTTCCTTGACCCAGTAACGCGACGGGCGATGGGAGAGCAGGCTGTACAACTGGCCAAAGCTGTCGAGTACTCCTCCGCTGGTACCGTGGAGTTTCTGGTGGATTCAAAGAAAAACTTCTACTTCCTGGAGATGAACACGCGTCTTCAGGTCAGCGCAGTGACTGTATATATCCACTAAGATGATGGCCACAGACGCCTGGTTACAAATCTGTAGCAAATGTATGTAGGATTAATGTGGTGCCTGTTTATGGCTGTCGGCCCTTGCAGTACAGAGATGAGTCTTCCTGCTTCCTCTGACAGGTGGAACATCCAATAACTGAGTGTATTACTGGGCTGGACCTGGTGGAGCAGATGATCAGGGTGGCCAAAGGCTACAGGCTGAATCACAAGCAAGAAGATATCCCCATAAATGGCTGGGCCATCGAGAGCCGCGTCTATGCCGAGGTGTGCAAGGGCCATATTGTTAATCAGTTCTTAAATTTTGTTAATACTATTTCACAAGTGTGATTAGAAGCCTTTACTAGATTGGCTGTAAAGGTGATGTCATAGAGGTGTTTGCAATTAATCTGAATTATTTTAAATTTCATTCTATTAGACTTAAGTTAGTGACACATTTCATTATGTGATTAAAGTTCCTATTGCAATTTACCCTTGACTAAAGCAGTGCAGTAAATATAAACGTCCAACAGGCACACTTTTAATGAGTAACAATTAGTCCCTAACGGGTCATTTGTGTGGCCAACAAGCAGCTAAAGTCTGATTTGTAAAACTTGTTATATTGACATTAAAAAAGTTCCACGACAGGAAATTTAAGCTGAAAATGACAAAGCTGCTCTTAATTATGTTTGACTCAAATCTTAAGTTTTTCCCAGACAAACAATAACCCTCATAAAAATTGAGTTAAACTTTTTTTTTTTTTTTTTTAAGTCTTTTCCGAAGTTTAACATAAGCTTTTGTGGCGAACTGTCTCCTCCTGTTAGGATCCATACAAATCATTTGGTCTTCCTTCCATTGGACGTCTGTCTCAGTACCAGGAGCCGCTCAACCTCAGCAACGTGAGTCTGTCACATACTGCAGGGGCTCTGAATTCACTGTTAAAAAATGAAGGTAACACACAATTCTCATAACTGAGTTAATCACACTTCTGACTTCATGGCTAATTTGGGAATTTTCCTCCACCACTAGAGGGCGCATGAGGTGGTACATGGAGCTCCTCTGGGATGGCAGATTCATATGCAGCATAGAGGTTTATTGTCTCCCAGCACAGAGGGAGAGTGTGGAGCTGATGATGCTAGACTCCTGGAGGGCTGGGTTCTAATTGGGACCAGGAGGAATGCTACAGAGCTCTACAAAATTATACTTAAGACTCCATGAGTTGGGCATTTGCTCACAGCATCACATGTTGTTCAGAACTTTCTGCTGCCATATTGGTGTGGAGGGACCTGGTTCCATCTGGTGCACAACACCAGAAGTGTTTGGCTGCCGTGGCTCAGCAGCTCCTGGATAACAAAGGCACCGATGGTCCACTTTGAGTTTGGGTGTGATTCTGCCTTCAGTCCAGAGTTCAGTGGGTTTCTGTGTTGCCCCCCCCTCTTCCCCTTAGTTGTTGAATTGTTGTCTTCAGACAGTCAAACTACAGTTTCATCTGGAATGTTTCCCTCCAGATCTGGGATGTGTGATTTAAGACGTAATTTATTTATTTTTTGATCATTTTCAGACACCATTTGTGACTTTGTCTGTACAAATACAATCAGACTCTCCTTCCGCTCAGCCTGAACCCTGAATTCAAACCTTTCCCTGTCAGGTCCGTGTCGACAGCGGCATCCAGGAGGGAAGTGACATCAGCATCTACTATGACCCCATGATCTCCAAGGTCAGTGTTGTGGTGAATATACACAGGTTGGATGATTTCATGTCATAACGGATGCTCATAACACAACTTTTGCGCTTCTTTGTTTTTTGTCTTTTATCTATAGTTGGTTACTTATGGCGCCACACGTGCTGAAGCTTTGGGCAAGATGGAAGCTGCTCTGGATAACTACGTCATCAGAGGTTTGCAAACTGATTTATTAAATGAACTGTAGGGTTTTATTTTTTTTTAACCATGTGACCACCTGTATAACTCCTGTCCTCCACACCAGGTGTGACCCACAACATTCCTCTCTTGCGTGAAATAATCACCCACCCTCGCTTCATCTCTGGGGACATCAGCACCAACTTCCTGCCAGAGGTTTACCCAGAAGGTTTCAAGGGTCATCAGCTTGACGTGACGGAACGCAGGGAGCTGCTGGCCTCAGCAGCCGCTCTCTACATCACCGCTCAGCTGCGCTCTCAGAAGGTCCTTGGTAACCTGAGGTGAGGGGGTCAGCAGAGGCCTTTTCTGCAGGAATGTCCATTCCAGTAAAATATCCAGTAAAAAAGTCTGTACTTGTGTTGCAGGGTGTCCTCTAGCCCAGTGGAATGGAACCAGTGGGAGCTGCATGCAGAGCTGGGGGAGGGAGGTCATTCTGTGGTGGTTACCAAGTCCCAGAATGTGTTTGTGGTGAGTGATAAACGTGCGTCCTGGAATCGGTTCATCGTGCATCCTTGTTTTAACTGTGCTTGGCTGCAGCCCTGCGCTCTGAACTAAACGGATAGAGACGTCCTGACCTCATCACTCCTGTAATAAAAAGCAAATGACCCATTCATCAAGCTGGTTGGATGATTTTAGAAGCTCCAATGAAGCTAAAATCAGCCCCATGTTGATGTGTGATTTATATAATGTGGAATAGCTGTAAATATTCTGTACAGCATTAATACAAGTAGAACTTGACTACTTTCTACTTATAGGGCAGTATTTTAGTATTAAACATGCAGTAAATCTTTCTTTCCTTGATCTGAAAGTCAGTTGTGACTCCCAGATGCCACTATTGGACTGAAGTAGGATATTCAAGATGTACTTTATTCATCCCTGTTGGGAAATTGAATATCTTTACTTTTACTCAGCTATTGCTTACGAGGACTCTTTGTAGCTCTCAACGTTCCTTTTTCTGTTTGTGAGCAGGTGGAAGTGGATGGAGAAAAGGTGGAGGTCAGCGGCCAGTGGAATTTGGCCTCCCCTCTGCTGCCAGTCACAATTAATGGCACAGAGAGAATACTACAGGTACCCCCAGATACAGAATACCTCAATCACTCCCCAAACAGGTCGAGGTCATGTAATGCTGTCACTCCCTTCATTTCAGTGTCTGTCCAGAGATGCTTCTGGAAGGATCCTCCTGCAGTACATGGGCACAACAGTAAGGCTGCACTTCTGGGTTATGACGTAATCGCACAGCCGCTGCTGTTGGGTCACGCTGAGCCGTTGGCTTATTTTAACATGCTTGAAGGGAACAGTTAAAGGATGGAGGCAGCAGCCTCTCTGCTCATAAAGAAAACACTTGCACACGATTATATTTGACAACATTGCACTGTGTTGATGAGGCTGGATCTTTAATGCTAATTATTCTAAAGTATTGGTGAAAAGTGTGGCAATATTTGTGTTCTAGATCGTTTCCCTGATCAGTGGCGTTTGGATGGCTTCCACTCCTGCTGCCCTTGTTTACATTTTATGGCTCTAATGTAGTTTCAGGTTCGTATTCTGTCCAAGTTGGCAGCAGAGTTAAACTCTTACATGCCGGAGAAGGTTTCTGAAGACACCAGCAGTATCCTGCGTTCGCCAATGCCGGGCACCGTGGTGGCCGTGTCCGTCAAGCCAGGGGACACGGTAGGTCTGATCCAAGACCAGTTATAGTCTTCCAAGGGCAACCAGGCCAAATCTTAGGAACATGTGTTTGGTGTGGGTGTGTTAAGGTTGCAGAGGGTCAGGAGATCTGTGTGATTGAAGCCATGAAGATGCAGAACAGTCTGACAGCAGTCAAGCAAGCAAAGGTAAACATGTCTGTTCTAACCAAGGCGCTCAGGGAATTTAAAGTCCATGTTCTGAGAGGATTGCAACATAATTCAGTCCTCAGTAATGCTAGATGGAAATATCTTTAAAACAGAATGCACACATGTTGTTACCAAAACATCCAATTGATGGATCACTTGTGTGTGTCCAGGTTAAGAATGTCCACTGTAAACCAGGGGAGACAGTGGGAGAGGGCGACCTGCTGGTGGAGCTGGAATAGAACACGCTGTCAAGGTGTGACCTCGGCACCAGGATTAGCCTTAATCTGTCTCCATCCTCACAGGAAGATCCACGCTGGCAAACTGACTGGATTCTTTTTTTCTTTTTTTTTTGCCTCCGTGTGTTTATAAATGGCCCTTTAGTAAAGATTATTGTCTGGAGGGTGTCTCGCAACTGAGTTGTATCAGCTGTGTCTTCTCCACATGCCTGCCTCCGTTATGTTTCTCCATGCAGCCATCTGGGGATAAAACACTTTCCACTTTTTTTAAACCTGACTGTTCATGTTTTGGTTGAAAATAAATAACACTCTTCTCACTTTTGCCTAAATTGTACTTCAAAACAAATCTACAATATATTCTGCAGAATCACAAGGACCTTGTGGGTTGCATGCTGCTTTAATTTCTATTTCACGAGTTGGTAATCTGACTTGTATTGACTGGCAATCTAACATCTAGTGTTAGGTCTCCCCAAAAGAGAAAAAAAATTGCTTTGACAAATTCAGTTTATTATATAAATTAACAATGTTTTGGGGAAGGGGGGGAGAATGTGGTTTTTCACCTCAAATGGAAAACTTGCATTTCAAAAACTGATATTTGAACTTTCAAAAAAATTCCTGATGGCATTAAAAGTGCTGTTTTAAACTGAAATATAGAAAAGCTATCTTCAGTGGAGTTCTGAACATGGTGTCACCTCAACTATGTGTGTATGTGCTTCCTATACACTATAATCTACTATGACTAACACATTGGAGGAAATATTCAAATAAGTTTGTTTTTGAAAACTAGTCGATCCCTTTTAAATTCAGAAACTAATCCTGATCTACTGATTTGTATATAAATTTACTTGAATTACCACTAGAGGGCGCCCCACCACCACACGTTAAGCTGTTATAAATCTCCCCAGACGGGGACGCTGTTATCTGTTTATAATGTCCTGGGTAAAGTGACAGACTCGTGCTAAAACAAATATTCTTCTTACATTTATTTCCTGTGTTTGTCCAAAGTAGAAGCATGTAGAAGCAACCATCAGTGCTAAAATAAGATAAGGACATTGAGTTTTATAGTCACATTACAGCTCATTTTGATATCATATGCAGCATTAAATAATAAAACAAGATATAATTTAAACGCTTACTTTTAAAAACAACCGTGATTATTCGTGCGCCATTTAGATCCAAATTCTCATTTTGTTTCCGGACATGGCCAAATGAAGGTCAGGCCCCTACAACGTGGCGTAACAATAATAACCAGACTGAGCAAGATTTATCCAGCCTACACCTGATGGTGTCTGCTCATGACTTCACACGTGTGTAGCAATACATTCCAGCAGTGGTCGAGGACCAGAGGCACATACAAACTCACACCCTCTCAATTAAAAATGGGCACATTCTTCCGAGTGCATTTTTTTAATCATTACAGATTTATGTAAACTTTGAGTTGAGCGCTCGTCTGAAAATGCACTTCACAAGGCCAAATTTAGTTGATTGCTAAATGCCTGGAATTACTATGGCGTCACAACCCGTAACTACACTTTTAACAGTCCACACAAACTTACAGGTTTGACAGGTTAGAACTTAACCTATAGATAAACCTATAGCTTTTGCATGCATGAGTCCCACATGCAGCGTCTGATGCTAAACTTTAGCAACTGATTTATTCTTAGAAAGTGGGCTCACGTATCTAGAAGTGTGTTTTCTTTTCCCCAGATGGAAGCGATTGAATGTGTGCATGCGTGCGTGTGTGGGCATGCGCGCGCGTGTGAATGCCATTGAATGAACACATAGATAATAGGCTTTGAAACAACGTTTGTTAATGACAGAGCCTCGGATATAGGCCAACCGACTGAAGTGTCAGGCTGATCCAAGGACACGAACAGTGCACAAGAACATGCACGAAGCGCAGAATGTAAAACTATATGCTTGAGTAACTGTTGTGCAGCTGGATTGATAATTACTTTGCAATTCCACTTGCCAATCCCGATGCCCATTGCCCGGCTTCAAATTTAGCTTGCTCATTAGAAAGACATCCACAGAGAAGAGTCAAGGCAGTGTTGCTGGGTAGAGCCTCAAACGCCCTTCGAAAATCCTCCCTGAATGACTTTCCTCGGTTGTGTACTGTCTCTACTACACACCAAAGCCAGTATTTTTCCATCAAGTAGCGCGCTGGGTCACGTGACCACGTTGGAGGAAAAAACGCTGTCATGTTTGCATCCTCAATTGACAGCGGCGCGCGCTAAATGCGGCGCGCGGTCAGCCACACAAAGACTATAAGGAGGCGATTCGCGACCCCACCTGCGTCGGACGGCAGAAATTTTAAAAACCGACCGACCACATTGTCACTTTTTTGTCCATTCGAGGAAACAATTTCTCCTCCAGGTCGTTTGTCTAACCCCCGTGCGCTCATAATCGTGTAACCACTCCCACTCGTGGCTGGTGGAAAATTACCAGCATAGAAGCAACAGGCGAACCAACGTTGCCTGCGTTGTATTGTATCATTCAACCAGACAGCGTAACTTTCCAAGTCGACCTTTGTGTTTCCTACATGTACGATTCTTTAAAAAAAAAAAGTGCCAAGCTCGCGGTGTGAGTGATAAAGTCACTCAGCGGCTTCAATCGATCGCCTCGAGGAATACGCACGTGCAAAAAATCCTATCGTGTGTGTGCGAATAAACGTTATGCTCACTTTTGCCCACGTTGGAACGGGTAAATTATGATGGCTTACTTGCTAGACATAGTATAACAAACCGGACTCGTGCACAAATCCATTCTGCACGGGAGTCTGCCCTCTTTTTCTCTACGGGCGGAGTGGTCGCGTGGGCGCTTGGGCGAATTGAACTTGATTGACGTCCGCCGCAGCCAATAAGACGCCAACTAGGAAGTCCCCGTCGAGACGCTGGCCAATTAGCACACAGCTTGGGCGTAACTCCAATCCAAACTTTACGCGGCGCCATCGGCTGAAAACTAAACCGAGATGGAATCTCCCAGTCTGAACCGGTTTCAACCGGTTGCGAGTTACTTGCTAGAGAGAGGAGAGGCGGCGCAGGCACCCAACCTCTACACCGCCCGCTAGAAAACAGTAATAGTAACGATTTGATTTCTGAAACGGGCTATATTTCTTTTCGTAACATGCACGGGAGTGACATAGTGTCAGGTTTTCCGTGATTGTTGTTTTGGAAACCACATCGGAGGTTCTTCACATCCAGGCAATACTCGCGGCTGGAGCTGAAGATAGTCACCGCTACACAAAAAGGAAATTTTCTAAGCAGCTAAAGTTATTGTAATTTTATTTAATTTTCTTTGGCAAACGCCGCTCTTTTCTCGAAGAGGTCCGGACTTTAGGTAGGTAACTGGGATTTAAGTATAACTAGACCACGTCGTAATTAATGTCTCTCGATTTAACACACCCAAGGAGTGGTGATATTATAGTAATACACCCATGTGCTGCCGCTCGGTCTAATTAGCATGTGTTTTGCACATTAAACCACGCATCAGTAGTTATTCAAGTTGTAAGGGCATCAAACAGATATAGCCTTCAGCTGCCTGCTGGCTAGTCCCTACTTTTGCAGGGATTAGTTGGTTGAAGCGAACCTGCCTTAACTTTAACCAAACGTGCAACGGTACAGTTACAAGCCGCACCGATTATCCATTGACTAAACGCATTTATCCCCAATCGTGTCTCCTCCCGTACATCCCTGGCGAGCGTGATGCGAACGGATGTCCGACTGCTGTTGCTATCTACTCCGGCAACGACAACTTTATCTGTCATGGGCTTCGTATAAACCTTTACTAATGTCGGGGCGGTTCGGTGGACTGTAGATTCGGTGTTAAACTTTCCGAATGAATGTATGTGCATGTTCCGTCCTTGGTGGGAGTGGCTGCAGCCCGCATCAGAGGACCACATGTGAGCTGTGTGTGCGTCACAATGCTAACGTCGGGCTGGCGGATAAGCCTGGCTCGCCGTTTAGTTTTCCGATTGTGTCGCGCCAGTTCGGGAGCGCGTAGTCGCGATCGGGCAAGGCCACAGATAAATCTCAGCTGCCAATTATGTTGCAGGACCTGTCCGCCATCGATTTTAAATCTCGGCTGCCGGTGCTGTTTTAGCGCGTTTCTGGGCTGTATTTCTCGGAGATGTAAACACTGTGACGTCACCCTCATGTGCCACACGTGGTTTGCTTTAAGCACGTTTATATGGTGATCTATAGGCCCAAACAACGGGAGAGATGATGAGGATTATGATGATGGGGGTCGGTATACGGCGAGGAGTCCCAGCAGAATGCAGTTCATCCACTACACACTCAAAATAAGTGTTTAAATTAATGGCAAACTCATTTCAAGCTGCGTTTAACTCATAAAAATAAGTGAATGGACAGATTTTACATCACCTGTATGTTGGCAGTCACTGGGATGTTGAGTGAGTCCCAGCTACGATAAAGAATTTAATAATACCAGCATGTTAATTTGTGAATCCTGTCATACATAGTTAATCCCATTTCTAAATTCTATTGAGTTTGCTAATTTTCTCTGTTCCTGTTAACTGTTCACCACTAATTGGAACATTATTTGGCTGCAAAATGTCATATTTCTCCAGTTCATTTTAAACTTATGGAATGGGGAGGCTAACAGATATGATTTAGGGAATCACAGATGTTTACCTCCACCAAGAGGCTGTCAGCTGCTGTTTGTTTGTCTTTAAATAGAAAAATAGGGACCTTTTGATCTAAAGCAGCCTACTATGTTATATATCCTTGTATTGCTGATATATATATATTATATATTCTGGGTACTGTACTATGGGTGTAAGTCACAGTATGTGGGGAAATGACCTGTTTGATGGAGGTCTGCACTCTTTGGGTGCTTTTTATTTTAGTTTGAAATATTTTGCCTTGCGTTCCCCAACTTGTAAACTGTCCACTTTCACCCCTAATGTCATTTTATTCGCAGCTTTTTTGTTATTGCATTAACCTTTTTAATGCTCATCCTTTTCTTATTCTTAACCTTCCCAGTATTCCCGTCTGCAGGGTTACCAGCACCGTCTATCGTAGTAGAATAATGCTTATTTCAACCAGTAATGTCCATACAAATCCTAAACATAATTACCTCTGCCGAGGAGGTTATGTGGCAGCTGGCGCTCATTCATCGTGTTGGTGCTTAGTGAACTTCTAATAGTAACCCTTTACCTTATAACTTTTTTTTTTTCTGAAAAATATATCAAAGGTAGGTGCTGTCACAGTAATATTGGTTTTACAATTGCACCCCCCACAATGACCGTTTTCTGGTGAGTCTACAGGGGGGGTTTGTTCAGGGGCTGGTCAGCTGTTTGGAATTGTTTCTGAACACACGGTTCACATGACTTGGCCCGTTGAATGTGTTTGGTGCACTCAGAACTGCATCCTGTACTGTTCTTGTTGCAGATCTCTATGCCAGCAATTATGACAATGTTAGCCGACCATGCAGCACAGCAGCTGCTGGACTTCAACCAGAAACTGGATATCAACCTGCTCGATAATGTTGTGAACTGTCTGTACCATGGAGTTGGACCACAGGTGGGTTAAGAGCCATAGGCTGATGCTTTATGTGCTGTATGTGTCTTTGATTTGTTTTTGATTTTCCTTTGTCTGATTAAAGAACCAGATGATATATCTTTACTTTTATTTTCTTCAACACAAGGAAACCTGTCGGTATCTTTTGTGCTCAGATGAATCCTTTGACTTCATGTTGTCTATACATCATGGCGGCGGGTTATCAATGTTTAATGGAAAATCCTTCTTACCGTGTTACAGCAAAGAATGGCGCAAGAAGTGCTGACACACTTAAAAGAACATCCAGATGCCTGGACAAGAGTGGACACCATCCTTGAGTTCTCTCAGAACATGAACACCAAAGTAAGAAACCTATATTCTGCACACGGCCCAGTTTGGTGGATCTCTGTATTCCACTGTGGGACATGGTGCAGTAGCACACAGTATATGATGCTCCATCAATTATCATACGCAGAACCCAATGATAGATTAACTGCAGGTGAATGTAGTTCAGAGTGTGTTGTATTTGGGGCTAGAAGGTATGAAGTATGAGCACAGCAGTGGCTGTTAGAAGTCTCTAGGGCTTTTTAAAATGGAAGAAAAGCACCTGCCAAAGCAAGTAGGTTTGATTTCTGACAGTTTGACTCTTTTTTTTGTGATGGAGGGAACCTGAGATGTGTTGGGGATATTTGATGTCGATTAGCTTTCGCTTCTATTGCCATCGTGACATAATCGTGTTATCGAGATGAAGTGAAGACTCGGGATCTGAACAACATTATCTACATATACCATTTGTTACAGCAAATGTCTTGCAAGATTAATCATAAAGTGCATTTGCGCAACAAAACCAAGTTTGTTTACATAAAATGCAGCAGGATTCCTTAGCTTGAATAAAAAAGACCTCAAAAGTTGGAGTGACACCCCAGATGGCTCGGGTTTGAGTCGGTTCATGGGAGCATCCAGACGGCCATCTAGCCTATGTGATCTGCACATATGCTACATTTCACTTATATTTTGCTGTCCTGGGTGCAAAAGCATCCCAACAGAGTTGTCTACAGTCTGGTATGTGCGGTAGCAACCGGTAGGAACCTAGCAAACCATGGCAAAGGGTTTTTGGAGCATTGAGGAGACCGCCACGAAACACAATCAGAATATACACACAGTACGCCAACTTCTGATGTGTAAGCTTTTGATTAGCTGTGGCTGCTACCTCACTAGCTAACTTCTTTATGGGCTGTTGTGGTGGCGTGTAAAAGGTGTGGCTCAACAACAAAGTGAAACTGCAAATCGCCACCTAACGGGGGAAGGGGGGGCTTGATTCCACCCATAATCTGGCTACTGCCAACTTTCACAATGTTTCTGGAATCTACTGTCAGAAATGTAAACATTGTTACTTGTAAGATACAAGAATATGAATTGGAAAAGATGATGATGATGATGATGATAGTCATTCATTGCTGTGTTGAGTCACCCTTAAAAATTCTAAATAGTTGTTCCACTGTTTTTCTCATAATTGACCAAAAATAGTTTGGTACATGTGCAATTATCTTGATTTACTAAAAGTAAATAAAACTAAAAGTAAATAACACAGTTGAAAATCCAAAGGTGCCATCTTGCCTAGGCAAAGAATGGTTGCACCTGCATGTCCAGACCTTATCTATGTGTTTTGGTTGTAGCTCATTATCAGTGTCAGCATTGTTCTATGAAACCAACGGTTGTGCCTATTTTCAGGCCACAGTATAAGTGATAAATTGAAACCAAGGTGATCTCGCAGCCTGCAGATGGAACGGAAAAGAGAAGGACGAAAGGAGCATCTCAATCATGGTGTCCAACATGGTGGAAATGGCTTTCTAGGACTTTCCAATGATGTGACAATGGGCACACACTGAGACAGGTCCTCAAATGGTCCTTGACAGTGTAGATGATATTGATCCACAACATATAATGGTGCAACCAGGGAGTTATAAAAGGCAAAACTAAAGATGGAAAGACTGACAAACAGGCAACCACCAAAGGCAGCTATATTAGAGGCCCAGCAAGACATGTCTGTGCGAAAAATCAGCATTTACTAATGCACAGGGACTGCAGACTGGTGCCCAGATAGCTATCTCCTAACATGCTTCAACATGTAAGCATTTAGCTCCATACCACTGTTCACATTGGTCCAATTTCTGCAAAAATGTATTAAGATGTACTTTATTCATCCCCGTGGGGAAATTGAAATGAGAGAAGAGGCCCTTCTCTGAGAGCATACATGCATTGAAGCAGTTGGTTATTTTATTTCCAATTGTCTTTGGTGGAACGTGTTAGCGAAACAAATGTTCTTTCTACAGGTGACAACCGGACTCCACCTTAACTCCATAGTGATAATGACATGATTACACTGCCTCCACAGCTTCCTTAAAGAACCCGAGATATGGTTTAAATGTGCACTTTACAGCACGGAACATTTGGCTCAATTTTTTGATCACTACAGCTATTGAAAGAAAAATGTCCTGAATTGATTGATAATGATATTAATCATTATGTTTATGACCTGTAATAGGAAGAAAAGTGGTGTGTCATCCTGTGCATCATGACACAGCTAGGCTTTGACGGCAGGCCTCCACAAGGTCTACCCTTTTTAAATTTCTTTTGACTGAATTCTGTTTCTATTACATCACTGTCATTGAGCAGAGGGAGGTTGGAAGCTGCAGTCAGTAGAGTCCATCAGACAGGCCTTTTGTCTGTCTTCATTTCACCTGTAGGGATCATGGCTCTGGTCAGTGTGCAGGACTGGCTTTAAAATGGGATCTTCTTAGGTGAATGCAGAATGTTGCATTCATTAATTCAATTGGTGATTAAGTGTGGATGTTGTAGATTAATCAGAAATTTGAACAGCTCCTTCTCTGTAACTCTTCATAGTCATTCTATTCAAATTATCAATCCAATTAACATCAAATGCAAAAGCCTACCAATTAATTTAGTAAATCATTGCAAATGCAAGCTTCCCTCAGAAGCAACTAGTCCCTCACGCGTGCACGTGCATCACACGTGCATCACTCTTCGAGCAACGCAGTATGTTTTTGTTGTTTGTTTTTTTTAAATCACGGCTTCTACAAAAATTTCAGTTGTAGTTCTGAATTTAGATCCCTACAGCTGAAACTAACAGTTGAAGTTATGTCGGATCAAAAGTATTTCTGCTTCTTGAAGGACCTGTATTTACTCTTTAAGAAACCTTTAATGAATGCAGCGCACAAGCTGTAGATGGTCTTGCTGTTCCTTTGACGCACCATTTTGAGGCAAGCCCTAGTTTTGGCTCTAATTTTCTGATGTCGGATAAATTCAGTTGTCTGATTCAGGGTTCTCTAGGGCTTTGCATTTTATTTCTCTCTTCTGGCTTTGCTCTGTTTGGAGTGTCAACATTTATTTAAAAAACACAAGTAATCACACCACTGAATGACAATAGAAGCAAAAGTTAGAATTCAACAGCATCGTAACACTGGCCTGTGCCCCTGGTTTCACTTACCGGTACTAATTAGCGGAATGAGAATATATAGAATGGTATTCTATATATAGAAAGTCCTGTTTTATTAACCCATGTGAGCATTCCCAGGCTCCTTCTATCTTGGATGAATTGCAGCAATGGAGCATTTACCAAAATATCTCTGCGGCCTCAGAATTTCATGTTTATTTTATCCTCTTCACCAGAAGTGAAAGATGCTTCTGAACACTCTGGACTTGTTCTACAGTTTGCAGCTTTACAGATTTTCTGCGCCGATCACCTGACAGAGCAACGCTTTGCGGTCATGAGGGCCCAGTTCAGTATTGGGTGGTTTAATGCTGGGGTTGAATGGTCTATCACAGCATTGACATCACATCTGATCGCCCCCGTTGTGCAGCGGGAGCAAAAGGAGTTAAAGGATGTTGTATTTGTGGTGTTTTTTTTCTTCTTCTTTCTTTTGCGGTGCTATTGGGGAAACAGCAGGACCTCTGCAGTTTTTAGCTTATTGCTGCTCTTAGAGATTCAGCAAAGAAATATCTCCTCAAATTATCCCCAATTTAAATGAACCAACTGATTATTGTCATGTTTCTGCATATTAATATACCTCATTGTTTGTCGTTGAGTACTTGTAATAACCGTATATTATTAATATGTGTTTCTCTTTGCATATTACAGTACTATGCGCTTCAGATTCTGGAAACAGTTATCAAAACAAGATGGAAAATCCTTCCTCGGAATCAGTGTGAAGGTAATGTCTACTCCTGTGCCTACAATTCCCCAGATCTTAAAATGTTGACAGTTTTGCTTTTCCAAATCTCGTTTAATACAATTGCCACACTGAAGAGAGTTTCTCTCCTAAGTGTGCAGGTTAGTTTTTGCTTGAACATCTTGCACTCCGCACTGCGGCAGCTGTTTTATAGAGGAAATTACAGCCCCTGTTTTGCATTGTGAAGAGCGCATTAAAAATGAGAGAAATTCAGGTCATGTTATAGTCTTCAAATGCATAATTTGAAATATTCGTTGGTTCTCGACCTTATTTACTCTGCCAGTCTCGTCCAGTAATTGTTTCCTCGCAGCTTGAGCCATCTTTTGTAATTAATGCATGCATATGCAATATTACCTGTTCGTAGTTTATCGGCCATGGTGGAAAATGGGCAGAAAACTGACATCACAATAAACTGTAAAGGTCCTGTGTACTCTAGAAATATTCTAAATTCCCTGAATTAGTGCGATATTGATTAACAGCATACGGGGATGTGACGATTACCCGTATAACGATAAACCACAAGAGAATTTGCGAAAAATAATGCTGCCATTTCAGAATTGAATAATAATTATGGTTTCACTTTGGAAAACCTCATGTTGATACTGCCTATTTCTGCCGATCCAGTATCGGATTGGCTGATATTTCGCATTCATAAAATTTGCATCATCAGACATAACGTCTCAATTCTGACCAGCGGTGTCACTGTCGCTTTAAGATTTTTTCAGATTCTTCCATGGCACAGAGTGCAGATGGCTTTTGTTTTCTTTTCTTTCAAAGATGTTCCACCGTTTGTCGCACTCTTGCTAGTCCAGCCAATGATTCAGGTTTAAAAAACTTTATCAGTCACATATTGGCAGACTCACAAAATAAACGCCACAAAAACATGAAACACACATTCAAATCAATGAGACATGATTGTTTTTGCTTTAAACAAAGCAAAACAGATTTGTCTATTTGGTATAAATTTGTTTTTGGTTTATGTCTTTGATGCCTTTATGATTTGAGCTCTGTCACTGTGATGTACAATAAAGTTTTTGGAATCTCGAATAAGTCGGGTACAAACAAACGTAAAAGCATTTTAATTCCATTAATTTACAGTCGGTTAAGTTGTTGCGCCTGTTATTTCTGTTGTGAGTTATTTTGGTTGTCCAGATTGTGCTCTGAACTTGTAGCTGGCCAGTATTGATAGCCCTCTAGAGGTCATTGGTGTTTAGGATATTCGTTTCCAATGTCAGTTTGGGGGGAACAAATGGCAAAAAGGCTCAAGAATATTTGATATTAGAAAAACAAGTTATTTAAATAGACATATTGCTCCCTCACATGATCGGTAATCAGTTTATTTATTTATTTATTTATTTTCACTAATCGGTCCCAAAACTCCTGGTTCGTGTTAAGCCTAAGCAACTCCCCCTGGGACGCAGGACAATGTCTGAAGTCTAGTTGGGTTTCTAAAGGATGCTGAGAGTCTAATTAAAGATCTTCAACCACATTTGAACTTGGTTCAGTGTGTATAAAGTAGTTTTTTTGAACATTTTGAGCACATTTCGGCCAAACGGTTATAATAATGATAACTGATCATTGTGGCCACATTGTGATATGAAATTTTCATCTCTAGTAGAGTAACAATGTTAGCAACAGGCTATTCCTCCGATCAGAACTGTTACCACAAGTTGCCAATGTTCAGACATTCTTACATGCAGAGGTTTTGTTTTATTTGTTGCAAAGGAGAGAGTTTCTGTCTCCACAACTGAGCAACATGTAATAAATGAATCCAGATTAATCAGTAAAAGCAACTGATTGGCAAACTAAACCTTCAGTGTCTGAAGCTAAAGTATAGGTTTGAAAAACTGAAAATCACTGAATTCACTATTTGTTTGGATTTGACTCAATTTGTTCTATATCCCTCTATTCTTTAATTTTGCTTAAAATAATCTTTCATTGAGCTGAGACTTCCCTCACTTCTGACCGTAGATGCCTGATTTTTGTTGACGTGGCAGTCCCAGTGCAGGGCGACTGGCAAGTACGTTTCTTCCCCTTTGTGTCAGAGTATTGCGTTTTTGGCTACCCTCACTGCAAACAAGCACATTTAAAAAAAGTTATCAACCACTAGAAACAAACGTCATTGAGTATGAAAGCACTTCTAATAGATCCCTGCTCAAGTTGTCACTAAGAACAGTCTAAAAAAACAGCTGGGTAGTGTACCTTCTACTGAACTCATCAACATTTGGCCCCTCTGAATTTCAGCGGCAAGCATTGCAAGATGTCAGGGATTGCAGGCACTGCTAGGTTTAGCTGTGAAACATGTCATGGCATGAAGCTTTTACATTATTATGGGTGCGTGCTAATAGTTTTTCTTACATCTGTTTGATTACAAGGTATAAAAAAGTATGTTGTTGGTCTAATCATCAAGACTTCTTCAGATGCCTCAAATATGGAAGTAAGTAAACCTTTTTAAATCCTTTAAAAATCCTTTAAATCCTATCCAAGCACTGTGTTGTTTTATTAAAATGTTTTGTTTATTTTTTTATGGTTTGATTAAATTACATAATGTACACCTACATCAATAAGTATCCTGATAATGGCAGAAGTATTATTTGAATGAATGTAATAAGTTTTGTAGCACTTGCACTACCTGTTGTGTGTGTGTGTGTGTGTGTGTGTCTGTGTCTGTGTCTGTGTCTGTGTGTGTGTGAGGGAGGGAGGGAGGGAGGTTAGTGGAGCCAAACATGGGATTAATTAAACAAACCCAGAACAACCGGATGGCCCACTCAATAAATTTAGGTGAAACAGAAATGAGGGAAACACGAGCAAATTTTAGTGCCCCCAAAAAGAGCCAAAATTGATCAGGCACATTTTCAAAACATGAATCCACTTTAATCCTTTAATTAATCTGCTTTCAACGACGTCTTGTAATTTGGTTTGATTTGTTTCTTATGCAGAAAGAAAAGGTCTACATTGGAAAGCTGAACATGATCCTTGTACAGGTAACTGATGACAACCCAAACACTTTTGCCACCAAATACACTGAAATTGCATCAAAATTGTACGGTATACACAAATATAAATTATACATTTTCTTTAGCATTTAAGTTCAGTTAGATGCAAAAAAATCATTTGTGTACAAAGAAATTAATATGATCGAGCTCCTCTGGTGTTATACATATGGGCTTGATATTTTTATTTCATGAACTGACGTACAAAAGTTTTGAATTTACATTACAATTGGTTATTAATATTCAAGTCTCAGGGAAAAGGGCATCATATGGTTACAGTTTAAATAGCGTAACATCAACAGGTACGGCTTCAGAATAGTGAGTTAAGTTATTCAGGAAGATATCAGGTGCATCAACACTCTGGGTTTTTACTCTTGTGTAAAACTGAATAAATGAAAGAGGCCTGGAGAGGACGACTCGCTAAATGACTTGGCAGTGATGCCGGCAAAAATAGGTGACTGCTTTTCTTCTTTTTCTTAATATTATTTTGGCTTTTAGGGTCTGCAGAGCTCCATATCCTCTGCTTGTTCCCAGGAGACTGTTTACATTTCTGTTTCTTTTTTACTTGTCATATTTGTAGTACAGTGCTTGTTGTAGAGGTGACCGCTTCCATTCTTCTTCTTGTAATCCAAAAGTAAAAAAGAGAAATACAGCAAACATTTCTTCATTGCAGATTATTTATTCCCCCCCAAATGATTATTTTGATGTAGTCTGTCCCATTGAGAAATCATGTGAAGCTAATTTTTTCCTGCAGATCCTGAAACAGGAGTGGCCCAAACACTGGCCCACCTTCATCAGTGATATAGTAGGTGCCAGTCGGACCAGTGAGAGCCTCTGTCAGAACAACATGGCAATCCTCAAGCTGCTCAGCGAGGAAGTGTTTGACTTCTCCAGTGGCCAAATGACTCAAGTCAAGGCCAAACACCTTAAAGACAGGTCAGACTGAAGCGCCTACAGCAACAGTTAGTTGATGAATATGTGATAGAATGATATTGCAAAACTTTTATTATGGTATGGTTATTATGGTTTACTAACCACACCATATTTCCTGCAAAAGTGGTGGTTTGTAATTGTTTTGTTTGACATTTAGAAATAATCACCATCCAAAGTGATTTTAACATTTTTATTCAGCTTAGGTGATGGCTGTGATTGATTCGTAAGTGTGGTTTAGTCATAAATGAAGGATGACGTCGACAACGATTGACTCATTTTGAGTTGTGCTCCTCTTTTTCTTTCAGCATGTGCAACGAGTTCTCCCAGATATTTCAGCTGTGTCAGTTTGTTATGGTATGTAATACACCACGTTTATCGTTCTTGTACAGTATGGTCTGTTCTGCTGCAACAGGCGTCCTGAAGCCATCTCTTGTCTAATCGTTCACCTTAGGAAAACTCCCAGAATGCACCTCTGGTCCATGCCACTCTGGAGACACTGCTTCGCTTTCTCAACTGGATTCCTCTGGGATACATCTTTGAAACCAAACTGATCAGCACTCTGGTGTATAAGGTGTGAATATATTATACTTTGACTTCCGGCTCTTTTGACACGTTCAACACAACTAATCCGCTTTCGAGTATTTATAGTCAGTAGGCAGGATTAAAGTGGGCCGGACCACCTTCTGCAGATGCCCTTATGACAGAGTCAACGATTAAGACTATATAATCTAATTATATTTAGCAAGTACAGACAGCCTGAGTACACAATCTTCATTGCAAATGCCAAACATGTGGTTTATACTCAGCAGCAGGAGACCGAAGACACAGGAATTATCGGCATTGGCTCGCGTGTCACCACATGTTTAACTTGGGTCTGAACTGTCAGCCAAATTAGTGATTAAATGGGTTTGTCTGTTTTCAGTTTTTGAATGTGCCAATGTTTCGCAATGTGACACTGAAGTGCCTGACAGAGATTGCCGGTGTGAGCGTAAGCCAGTATGAGGAGCAGTTTGTTACACTTTTCACTCTGACCATGTGTCAGCTTAAACAGGTGAGTTAAATAAGAGATGCAGAGCTGTGCACCTGTTGTTGTTTTTTTGTTTTTTTTAAAGGGCTGAGGTGAGATTTAAATCTGTTCCTTGTCTTGGCAGATGCTTCCTTTAAACACCAATATCCGACTCGCCTATGCCAATGGAAAGGACGACGAGCAGAATTTCATCCAGAACCTCAGTCTGTTTCTTTGTACCTTCCTGAAAGAGCATGGGCAGCTCATTGAAAAGCGGTTGAACCTCAGAGAGACATTGATGGAGGTAAGAAGGCCATAGTACAGTGGGAAATATTGCACCTGAGATTATTTTCTCAGTGTTGAAGCATTGAATGTTCACTACAATCACTTTCTGATCTTTTTCAGGCTCTCCATTATATGCTTCTGGTATCAGAGGTGGAAGAAACTGAGATCTTCAAAATTTGCCTTGAGTATTGGAACCATCTAGCCGCTGAGCTGTATAGAGAGAGTCCTTTTTCTACTTCCACATCACCCCTACTCTCTGGAAACCAGCACTTTGACGTTCCACCACGCAGACAGCTCTACCTTCCAGTGCTTTCCAAGGTGCCCCCTTAAACCATTTACAGTTTTTCATTTTTGGTTGGACAGTCTATGAATGCAGTGTAGCCCTCTGGTGGATGTTATGCACCATCACCTGGAAATGGTGACAACCAATGGATTAAATATATATTGAGGTTTACGGATTAGATTGCATGGCCTTCCCAACTACATTTAAAAATAAGTGTATGTGTATTAAATGTATTTTAAAATGAAAGGTGTTTTTAAGTTCAATTGGCTCACAACTCACCCCAAGGTCTAATGCATTAGAACCGTGCCAGTATTGGGATCTACAAGGACTGAGCTGACCGTCATACTAGAGTCGGTTGGCAAGGGTTAAGCAACAGGTGGCCACTCGGCTACATCCCAATAGTTTCTAGTAACAACATTACTGAAAACCAGCCACCAGTAAAGCAGAAGGAAAAATGTAGGTTTTCTCTGAAAGGGCTACGTGTGTATTTATAGCCATGAGTCCGACGCTTCATTATACATTAACATGTATACACTGACCTGAATAGAAGCTTTGAGACTGCCCCACAACATGCCTATCTGCTGACAAGTGTTTATCACTTTGTAACAGGTGCGTCTGTTGATGGTGAGTCGGATGGCCAAGCCGGAAGAGGTACTGGTCGTGGAGAATGACCAGGGAGAGGTGGTCAGAGAGTTCATGAAGGACACAGATTCCATCAATCTTTACAAGAACATGAGAGAAACCCTTGGTATAATTTTCTAATCAGTAATCTCAGTCTTGCTTCCAAAGCCCCCACAGAGCTGTGTGTATTTGCTGATGACCTGCAGCCTAAATGACCCTGAACATTACAAACGGAAAGAAAGTGGATGAAGCATGGCAACACTTTTACTGTTTTAGGATTTGGGGGGGGTTATAACTTTATGTTTGTTGCATGGCTACCCTTTTCCTCAAATTGTCCTTTATTTCATCTTAACTGGCAACTATTATTGGACTTGCAACATTTTAGTTTGTCATTTATGGGCTGAGAGTGTCGCCGTAAGCTGTTTTTTTTTTGTTTTTTTTAAAGATTTCTTAAATTGTTGAGTTGACTAAATGAAAATAATTACAGTGCTCATAGCCACTCCAGTCCTGTGAAATATTATCTGTAAAGCACCAGCTGCCGTGGATATTGGTGGGTGAGGTCGCTAACCATCATCACATCCATCTGCTTATGTCTGTCACATAATTTCTGTTGTGCTGTCCTGCAGTGTACCTGACTCACCTGGATTATGCTGACACCGAACGGATAATGACAGAGAAGCTTCATAATCAGGTCAATGGCACTGAATGGTCTTGGAAGAACCTAAACACATTGTGCTGGGCCATTGGATCCATCAGCGGGGCGATGCATGAGGAGGATGAGAAGAGATTCTTGGTCACTGTCATTAAGGTAGAGAAATAAATCTGTGGGGCTCCTGGTATATCTGATCCCGCTCTTTATCATTAATTCATTAATCTGCACATGTAAACACCTAAAATTTACTCTTGCGTAGTGTTTTCTTCAGTTACTAGCATCCATATGATCATGGTAACATCCACCTATTATTACGGGTGTGAATAGTAACTATTTTCATCTCCCTCACTGAAGTTTTTCATCTGTTTTTCCTCAGGACCTGCTGGGTTTGTGTGAGCAGAAGAGAGGAAAGGACAACAAGGCCATCATCGCCTCCAACATCATGTATATTGTTGGCCAGTATCCACGCTTCCTCAGAGCCCATTGGAAGTTTCTCAAAACGGTGGTCAACAAACTCTTTGAGTTCATGCACGGTGAGAGGAGAGGATTCACAACACTGTCAGACTCATTTAACAACCAGAACTTTCAAGAGTCTAAGTCGAACCGATCTCTCATCAGAGACCCACGACGGTGTTCAGGACATGGCGTGTGACACCTTCATCAAAATTGCCCAGAAGTGCAGACGCCACTTCATTCAAGTGCAGGTGGGAGAGGTGATGCCCTTCATCGATGAGATCCTAAACAATATCAACACCATCATCTGTGACCTCCAGCCACAACAGGTCAGTACGTTGACGAGATGGTTTCTTTTATGTTGAAAATTAACATTCCTTTCAGGGATGGTTGTAACGACAGACTTGCTGCTTGTAATTTTGCCAGGTCAGTGTCACCAAAGGCTAAGGTGCTAAATACATTGTGTTTTTATGTGTTTTTAGGTGCACACATTCTATGAAGCAGTAGGTTATATGATTGGTGCACAGACTGATCAGGCTGTTCAGGAGCATCTTATAGAAAAATACATGCTACTGCCAAATCAGGTGTGGGACAGCATCATCCAGCAGGCCACAAAGGTGAGACGGTCCCACCTGTGTATTTGTACAGAAAAGAAGCAACAGTTATTTTGTTTTGCTTTGTTATTCACTTTTCAGAGTACATTTCGTAGTACAATTTTAGGTTTGTTGGTTTTTCTTGCTTGGACTATGCCTTCTTTCACATAACCCCCTCTAGCGTTAACAACAGCATGGCATTTATGGTTTGTTTTTTAAGGTGTGTGCAAGGAAGTGATTCTTGCACAGCTCACATAATGAGCAGAAATATACTGATACTGAAAAGATCTGCTGTGTAATATACCAGCGTGCAACATACAGTGCGTCTAGGTTGTTGACATACTGTCCCTCTCACAGAATGTTGACATCTTAAAAGACTCGGAGACTGTGAAGCAGCTGGGCAGCATCCTGAAGACCAACGTAAGAGCTTGTAAGGCCGTTGGACACCCCTTTGTCATCCAGCTGGGGCGGATTTACCTCGACATGCTCAATGTCTACAAGTGCCTCAGCGAGAACATCTCTGCTGCCATTCAGACAAATGGTAGGGGAGTTCATAGCCGCGACAATGCCTACAAGAGAACCAATACATAGACTCAGTGTTGGACACAATTAAGCTCATTTGCTCATCCTAATGATCACAGTCAGAAATGTCCGATATCCATCAGCTTGAAACAGATTTATTCCACAGAAACCCCTATTTCCTAATCTGCCAATTTCAATGAGACTTTAAATGATGTTTTTGTGACGTTTAATGAATATAACTATTATTTGGGAAATGTATTAAGAGCTCAGCTCAAGCCAAAATGACCTTCATTTGTGCTGTGGCCTGTGTGTATAAATGCATATATGAAAAGGAAGAAGTGTTGACACCTTTGGTGGCCACATTAGCTTTGGAAGTTGATACTGCTTAAAGCTTTCTGTGGCTGGAATGTTGGAGCGCCAGAGGTGCAGCATTGAAGAGGTCATTTTGGCATCACCAAATCATCTGCCCTGCCCTTGAGTTCTGTGCCAGGTTTACATCTCCAGCAGCCAAGTTACGAATGTGCTGAACCTTTGACAATATGTTGGCTTCAGTATCTGAGTGTAATCTCTGTGTTGCAGGTGAGATGGTGACAAAACAGCCTTTGATCCGCAGTATGAGAACGGTGAAACGAGAGACTCTGAAACTGATCTCTGGTTGGGTCAGCCGCTCAAACGACCCCCAGATGGTGAGGAATCCATCTGAAGTATTAACATAAGTAGAAACGGCAACTTGCATGTTAATCGCTGAGCAATTATTTCATAAATGGAGGTTTTGAATAACTTATAATATGCAGAACATCATTAAACACTTAAACAGAGCAGTTTTCATCTTCTGTGTGAAGTGAGGCCACGCTGTGGAGTCCAGCGAGAGTTGAGCAGAAAATGAGTAATTCACTATATTTTTGACGTCACTCCAGGTAGGGGAGAACTTCGTGCCACCGCTTCTCGATGCGGTCCTGATTGACTACCAGCGCAACGTCCCCGCCGCCCGAGAGCCCGAGGTCCTCAGCACCATGGCGACCATCGTCAACAAGCTGGGGGGACACATCACTAGTGAGATCCCGCAGATCTTTGATGCTGTGTTTGAGTGTACTCTCAACATGATCAACAAAGTAAGTAATCCACACGGTCCAATATTCAGTTGGCCGGTCTCGCTACGCTGTGTTTTCCCTACATGAAATTGGTAAAGGGAAATTTTATAGGTTCCCTGTCTGGGGTGTTAAATACAAACGTGGCTGTGCGTTAATAAAGCAAATTAGAGATACAAAGTTGGTAAAAATGAAGGTTAGGTTTTGTCTTGTTCACATTGATGAACTCTTTGGCTCCCTCTCTTAGAAGAAGCGGAAAACGTTTCCCACAATTGCCTAAAATAAACCAGTTAAACTGCGCTTTGATCCCTGATTCAATCCGCGCTCCTAGTCTGCTGTTGTATTTATCACTACAGCGAGCGGTAAAAACTAAAGAACAAACCTGTATGATGTTCAAGTGGATCTGTGTCGCTACAGTGTTTCCAAGAGAACTCGTAGACTGAGCTGTCAGACTCCCGCCCTCGTCCTAATGGGGGTGTTGGGGGGGGTCTTAGCTGTGACACTAATGGTCAGAAATCCACCAGAACTAAAATTTTACACATAACTTGTACGTCAGTCAAAATAAGCAACTTAATTGCTTAGTTTTCCCCGTGTGTGAAAACTGAGTGAGACTTTGCTCGTAGAGTTAAACCTATGATAACCTTGATGCTCTACAAATAAAGATGAAATGACCTTGGTGAAACGTTTGAGTACAAAGTCTTTTTTGTCTGTGTGTGTGTGTTTTCCCTCCTAGAACTTTGAAGAGTATCCGGAGCACCGGACCCACTTTTTCTACCTGCTCCAAGCTGTAAACTCCCACTGTTTCCCTGCATTCCTCGCCATCCCTCCGGCTCAGTTCAAACTGGTGTTGGACTCCATCATTTGGGCCTTCAAACACACGATGAGGAATGTGGCCGACACCGGTCTGCAGGTTCTCTACACGCTGCTGCAGAACGTGGCCCAGGAGGAGGCAGCTGCCCAAAGCTTCTACCAGACGTACTTCTGCGACATCCTACAACACATCTTCTCCGTGGTCACCGACACGTCGCACACCGCTGGTGAGCTCCCTCTTGGCTTCTATCTTCAGTGCAACGCCAAACCAGCCGCCACATTGCGAGCTTGAGCGTCGAACCTTTCATTTTAGGCTTTCCGCCGACCTGATCGGCCGCTATTTGGCTTTTTATGCAATTTACAGATGCTCCTGTTGCTTCGAGAGCGGATGGTTTGTGTCTCATTTGTTCTGAACGTCTCACTGAACCGACAACTCGAAACTTTCTGCCTCATAGTGACAGGTCAACAAACAAACGCGTCACAGTTAAAAACCCATTCAAACCAAAGAGACATGATTGTTTTTGCTTTCAAGAAACTGAGCCAAATTGCCACATACTATTGGTTTAAATATGTTTAGGTGTTTTAAATGTGGCGTTTATGTTTGTGGCATTTACAGCAACTGTGTGGGCCGCGCACTATACTTGTTACAGAAAAGTGACTTAACTAGTAATTTAAAGTCATTAATTCCAATAACAAGTTGTACATTTTTTTTTGTCTCGGGTTATTTTGGTTTGTCCTGACTGACCTTTGACCTCATATCTGGCCAGTCCTGAAAGCCTTCTGAAGGTGCTCGGCCTTTTCATCTCCGTTTGGGGCAAAACTTGCCAAACACTGTCAGAAACACTCTTTTAATGCTCTGTAAACAGCGCACGTGTGTACAGAGACATTTTTCTCCCTCACGTGATCGGCTCATCGCTCGTGGGTTTATTTCAACTCTAATCGGCCCCAAAAATCCCGATTGTGTAAAGCCTGTTTGTGCACACCGCAGATCTGTGGTGCAGTTTTGGTCCTCGCTAGCTATTCACACAACAAGTGCATTTATACGCACACAAGAAAACCGATTCCATTACATAACGTGCACGCCTCAGCTCGGCTAAACTCAGCCCGGAGAGGTCCCAATGTAGCCAGACTAAGGTCCCAGATCGGTTCAGTTGTGAGTCGATTTAGGAGAGCAGGTGGACGGCGAGCTGGCCCGTGTGACCTGCTGTGTGTGGTGGCAACCTAGCGACGCGTAGCAACGGGTTTACCGACCCATGCACTGCTCCATCGCTGCCCTTGATTTAGCTGTGGCTGCTGCCTTGCTAGCTAGCTTCTTTATGGCTCATTGTGGTGTGAGGTCAAAGGTCAACTGCTGTGGCCCAACAACAACAACAGAGTAAAACTGAATCCCCACCGGCTGTGCAGGTGATACATACAATAGACATAGGCCATACCAACGATGCCGCCAAAGTGTTTATACTTGATGTGGTATTATGGGATATAATGACAGGGCAGTTACTGATAGTTTGGCTTCTGGTCTAGGAGTCGTATTGCAATCGCAGCAGTAACGGGAGTCGCTCGGTTATTTTACTGTCTGCAGTTATACGTTTTTTTTACGGATTTGTGTCATTGGTGGGTGGAGGTTGACGGCTGCTCTGTGGTAACGTTTGGCCGACGTGTCCTGCAGGGCTGACGATGCACGCGTCCATCCTGGCCTACATGTTCAACCTGGTGGAGGAGGGCAAGATCACAACAGGCCTCAACCCTGGAAACCCCTCGAACAACCAGATGTTCATCCAGGAATACGTGGCCAACCTGCTCAAGACGGCCTTCCCGCACCTCCAGGAGTGAGTAGAAGCTACCGTCACTCTGGGTCTCGTGCTGACCGGTTCTGACCATGGCTGCCTTTGTGTGTTAGTGCCCAGGTAAAGGTGTTTGTGACTGGACTGTTCAGTTTAAACCAGGACATTCCTGCCTTCAAGGAACACCTTCGGGACTTCCTCGTTCAGATTAAGGTATGACGCTCCCTTCAGCTGTGGGGTCTCTGCACGCCCGGGTGGTCAGAGAGGGCGTAGCAGATAACACTCTCATCCTCACCTGCTGATGGTTTCCAGTTCATTCAAATGTTAAAAAAATTAATAAACGTGCCTCTCCTTGTTTTGGGTGACAGGAGTTTGCAGGTGAAGACACCTCCGACCTGTTCCTGGAGGAGAGGGAGGCGTCGCTGCGCCAGGCGCAGGAGGAGAAACACAAGATCCAGATGTCGGTCCCGGGTATCCTCAACCCCCACGAGATCCCGGAGGAGATGTGCGACTGAGCGCCGGATCAACCAGACCGCACCGAACTCTGAGACAAACAAACCAAGAAAAGCACTTGCGCGGCGGGAGGCCCCCCCCAGCTGTCCCAACAGATGTTTGACCAAAACGATGCCAACGTGTAAATGCTTACTGTCCCCCGTGGCCCCTTTTTACATAACCCACCTTTTCTAAGAGACTTTTGTGTGATATCTTTGCAGAACTTAGCCCGCGTTTACATTCTGTTGGCCCCGCCCCCCTGCATGATGAGGTCACAAGGACAACCACCACCCTTTCTGTTCTGGCCTTCCATTGTCTCTGCCCTTTGATGTTGCTTTATATGAACGGATACGGTGAATATATTATGGGGGACTGGTCGACTGGCTCGCCTGTGCTACGACGGACAGGAAGTGCCCCGCTGCGTGGCGGGAGAATGTGAATCTTTCGGGTGACGAATGAAGGCGGCGACGCTGCTCGGCGTGGCGCCCTGAGTCCTGCTTCTGCTGAAACGCGTCTGACTGTTGTGGGCCAGATGTTTTCACAGCGAGCAGAGCTGAAATTGTGCATATCATCCCAACTGTAAAGCATCTTTAATATCATGGGAACATTTTCTTTTTTTCCTGTTCTGTTGTTTCTTTTTGTTGCGCGTGTGTGTGTGTGCGTGCGTGTGTGTGTGTGTGCTGTCGCCTAGTCGACATCAGCATTTTGTTTTCCTCTAAGAGGATTGTTGCTCATTGGTGAGCCTTCATTATGGGATGTTTTAAAGGATGTTGCAGAGGTATTTATGGGTTCTTATTTGGTTGCATCTATAACGGCTCCTGTTTAACTCAGAAGGTTTGGAATTGTACTAATTTAGATTGTTTACTGTTCAGTAGTGCTTCAAGACACTACCTTTAGAGCAAAATAAAACCTGGGTTTACATTTAATTTTGTATTTTTTTTTTTTTTTTTTTTGCATTTTTCATTTGTATCCGTTTTGAGTTGTTGAAATCAATTGAAATGTTTTGTTGGGTTAGCAAACAATTGCCAACAAGTTTAAATTAGGAATTTAACACGAATCCCCAAATATGCAGTGTGTGACAGCAACGTTCCCTTCTTGAGGTGTTACATTTGATGTGAACTTTTTGAATTGATTAAAGTTGAGTTTTATAAATCTGCCCTTTGCTCTGCGTTCGTTTCACCACAGCAGATGTGGAACCGTTCAAAAACCTTCCAGGCTCCTGTTTTCCAGGTGCCAGCGCGCTGCAGCGTCAGGACGCGGTCCTGATGAGCTCCTCCCAGACCCGAGGCAGCACGTCAGTCAGCTTCTGGACCATCCACGGCGTCGCCTGGCAACCCGACCACGACGTCACCACATCGGTTCAAACTGCACCCGTCTGGTCCGAAAGTCAAGGTTCCACCTTCCTGGAAATTGTTCCTGACAATTTCGACCGAAACGCGTACAGAGTTCTGCTGAAGCTGCTGTATAACAGGGGTTGCCTTGGAAACGGCTTCCCGTCATAGGTCCCAGTTGGAATTTTGTTTCATTATCATTTATTACTACCTCGAATTTCCCCAGAACGTTAGCTTCATTTGCTCGTCTTTGCTAACCGAGAGAGTCCAATGAAGCTGGTGGCGCCACAGTGATGGACACGATCATCATGCACGTGTGGCAACTTCCCCTCTGACATTTTTGGACAGCGTTAGATTAGGTAACCCGAGCTCGCCGCTAATCCCTTTTAACATACTGGAATTGCATTAAAGGTTGCGATGACACCAGCAGGACCGTCCGAGACGCCGCCTAACAACCTGCTGGCTCGGACCAGAGATGCAGCTGCCCAGTAACAGTTTGGACCCTTCAACTATAGATCTGCGTGAGATTCCTCAGAGATTTTGCTCCATATTGTCATGAGAGCATCGCTCATTTGTTCTCTAATAACCACTAACCAGTGGTTAATAGAGTTCCTGTTGCCTCTACCATCTGAACCAGTCTGCCCAGTCTCCTCTCACCTCTCCCATCAACATGGCATCTTCATCACACAACTTTTGGGACCATTCTCTGGAAACCCTGGAGAGGGTTGTGGGTTGAAATCCCAGTAGATCAGCCCGTCTGGTACCAACAAACGTGACAGGTGACTAAAGTCTCCCTGATTCTGATGCTGGTTTGAACTGCAGCAAGTCGTCTTGAGCCCGTTTACCTGCCCCACGATTCGATGTATTCGGGGTCGTAAAACTAGTAAATGTGGTTCACAGCACAAATCACAAATATTTATATTTAACTGCATTGCTAATTCAAAGTGGATGGCAAAACTGGAGGATTATGTCACTGTTGTTGAAGTAAACATGATGCAAACTCAGTAAGAGAATAAGGATTCATCAATGAGGAGACGCCAACAAAGATCAATAAATACCTGATAACAAGGTCACAATGGAGTCAACAGCTTCATTATGAGGGTTCTTTTACATTTTTACCCAGCAATTACCAGAGAGGATAAATGGACTGGTTATAGTGGGACAGAGAGGACAGATGGACTGGTTATAGTGGGACAGAGGATAAATGGACTGGTTATACTGGGACAGAGAGGGTAAATAGACTGGTTATAGTAGGACAGAAGGGTAAATGGACTGGTTATAGTGGGACAGAGAGGGTAAATGGACTGGTTATAGTAGGACAGAAGGGTAAATGGACTGGTTATAGTGGGACAGAAGGGTAAATGGACTGGTTATACTGGGACAGAGAGGGTAAATAGACTGGTTATAGTAGGACAGAAGGGTAAATGGACTGGTTATAGTGGGACAGAGGGGTAAATGGACTTGTTATAGTGGGACAGGGAGGATAGATGGACTGGTTATAGTGGGACAGAGAGGGTAAATGGACTGGTTATAGTGGGACAGAGAGGGTAAATGGACTGGTTATAGTGGGACAGAGGGGTAAATGGACTGGTTATACTGGAACAGAGAGGGTAAATAGACTGGTTATAGTAGGACAGAAGGGTAAATGGACTGGTTATAGTGGGACAGAGAGGGTAAATGGACTGGTTATAGTGGGACGGAAGGGTAAATGGACTGGTTATAGTGGGACAGAAGGGTAAATGGACTGGTTATAGTGGGACAGAAGGGCAAATGGACTGGTTATAGTGGGACAGAGGGGCAAATGGACTGGTTATAGTGGGACGGAAGGGTAAATGGACTGGTTATAGTGGGACAGAAGGGTAAATGGACTGGTTATAGTGGGACAGAAGGGCAAATGGACTGGTTATAGTGGGACAGAGGGGTAAATGGACTGGTTATAGTGGGACAGGGAGGATAGATGGACTGGTTATAGTGGGACAGAGAGGGTAAATGGACTGGTTATAGTGGGACAGAGAGGGTAAATGGACTGGTTATAGTGGGACAGAGAGGGTAAATAGACTGGTTATAGTGGGACAGAGGGGTAAATGGACTGGTTATACTGGGACAGAGAGGGTAAATAGACTGGTTATAGTAGGACAGAAGGGTAAATGGACTGGTTATAGTAGGACAGAAGGGTAAATGGACTGGTTATAGTGGGACAGAAGGGTAAGTGGACTGGTTATAGTGGGACAGAGGGGTAAATGGACTGGTTATAGTGGGACAGGGAGGATAGATGGACTGGTTATAGTGGGACAGAGAGGGTAAATGGACTGGTTATAGTGGGACAGAGAGGGTAAATGGACTGGTTATAGTGGGACAGAGAGGGTAAATGGACTGGTTATAGTGGGACAGAGAGGATAATGGACTGGTTATAGTGGGACAGAGGATATATGGACTGGTTATAGTGGGACAGAGAGGGTAAATGGACTGGTTATAGTGGGACAGAGGGGTAAATGGACTGGTTATAGTGGGACAGGGAGGATAGATGGACTGGTTATAGTGGGACAGAGAGGGTAAATGGACTGGTTATAGTGGGACAGAGAGGATAGATGGACTGGTTATAGTGGGACAGAGAGGATAGATGGACTGGTTATAGTGGGACAGGGAGGATAGATGGACTGGTTATAGTGGGACAGAGAGGGTAAATGGACTGGTTATAGTGGGACAGAGAGGATAATGGACTGGTTATAGTGGGACAGAGGATATATGGACTGGTTATAGTGGGACAGAGGGGTAAATGGACTGGTTATAGTGGGACAAAGAAGGTAAATGGACTGGTTATAGTGGGACAGAGAGGATAGATGGACTGGTTATAGTGGGACAGGGGGGATAGATGGACTGCTTATAGTGGGACAGAGAGGATAAATGGACTGGTTATAGTGGGACAGAGGATAGATGGACTGGTTATAGCGGGACAGAGGGTAAATGGACTGGTTATAGTGGGACAGGGGACAGATGGACTGGTTATAGTGGGACAGAGGATAAATGGACTGGTTATAGTGGGACAGAGAGGGTAAATGGACTGGTTATAGTGGGGCAGAGAGGATAATGGACTGGTTATAGTGGGACAGAGGGGTAAATGGACTGGTTATAGTGGGACAAAGAAGGTAAATGGACTGGTTATAGTGGGACAGAGAGGATAGATGGACTGGTTATAGTGGGACAGAGAGGGTAAATGAACTGGTTATAGTGGGACAGAGAGGATAGATGGACTGGTTATAGTGGGACAGAGAGGGTAAATGAACTGGTTATAGTGGGACAGAGAGGATAGATGGACTGGTTATAGTGGGACAGAGAGGGTAAATGAACTGGTTATAGTGGGACAGAGAGGATAGATGGACTGGTTATAGTGGGACAGAGAGGATAGATGGACTGGTTATAATGGGACAGGGAGGATAATGGACTGGTTATAGTGGGACAGAGAGGATAGATGGACTGGTTATAGTGGGACAGAGAGGATAGATGGACTGGTTATAGTGGGACAGGGAGGATAGATGGACTGGTTATAGTGGGACAGAGAGGGTAAATGGACTGGTTATAGTGGGACAGAGAGGATAGATGGACTGGTTATAGTGGGACAAAGAAGGTAAATGGACTGGTTATAGTGGGACAGAGAGGATAGATGGATTGGTTATAGTGGGACAGGGAGGATAGATGGACTGGTTATAGTGGGACAGAGAGGATAGATGGACTGGTTATAGTGGGACAGAGAGGATAGATGGACTGGTTATAGTGGGACAGAGAGGATAGATGGACTGGTTATAGTGGGACAGAGAGGGTAAATGGACTGGTTATAGTGGGACAGAGAGGATAGATGGACTGGTTATAGTGGGACAGAGAGGGTAGATGGACTGGTTATAGTGGGACAGAGAGGGTAAATGGACTGGTTACAGTGGGACAGAGAGGGTAAATGGACTGGTTATAGTGGGACAGAGAGGATAGATGGACTGGTTATAGTGGGACAGAGAGGGTAAATGGACTGGTTAGAGTGGGACAGAGAGGATAGATGGACTGGTTATAGTGGGACAGAGAGGGTAAATGGACTGGTTATAGTGGGACAGAGAGGATAGATGGACTGGTTATAGTGGGACAGGGAGGATAGATGGACTGGTTATAGACTGGACGGGGGCCAAAGGTCTTATCTCTTTTGCTGGTCTCCAGAGACCCAGTTGTGGCTTCAGGTCATGGCGGCCTGAACAGGAAGTGGGGGTTTGCTTTGGCAGCATCTTGTTTCTGCATTTCAGGTTTCATGTGTTCACCATTGACGTTTCAATCCGTCGGCCTGTAACTCGACCATTACCCGCCCACACCCCCCCGCCACCCCCCCGGCGATCCTCAGCCACTCTCGGCATTTGCTGTTGAGGAAAAGAGGCAACAGCTGGGGCGGCCCCCTGCTGAGCCGACGGCGGCGCAGAGAGAGGCCGTGCGCTGCTTCAGGCTCGTCTCTGTGTAGCTGTGGTTATTAATATCATCAGAGAGGAAGAGCCTGGGACTCATGCACAGCTTTATATTATTTCATTACTGTGACAAATGCCCGAGCAGCAAAAGCGTTTGTCTGCTTCCACCAGAGAAGAAGAAATGAAGGAACTTCCAGGGTCAACGACCTTTGACCTTCGCCTGAGACAAACGCTCTTTTACTGCGTTTGAAAATGACTCAAAAGGCTCCAGAAGGGGATGGAAAAAGGAGTTCTGATTAATGGTTCGGAGTAAGCGTGCACGGAGACAGGATGGGACCTGTTGACATGGGAACATCAACCAGACTTGAGGAAGTAGTTTTTCAAATCACCTGCCAACCGTGTAAATGAACGGTCAGGTGCAAATGAGCGTTTCGGGCTGTTCTAACCTCAGTATAAGCAGCTTGAGTAGTGATGTGCATTAAGTTCCATATTGTAGCCCCTTTTTATCTGTGCTAAACTGGGACAGAGGTCATAGTTGTGCTCTCAAACCGAGGTAAAGTGGAAAATGGAACCGTCCCGCAACGTATACTGCCACCTAGTGGCCCGCGGCGGTACAACAGACCAGACTGCGGAACGTCATTCAACGGTTTATTGGGTCTCTGTTTTCAATCATTTATGTTCCGGGACGGAGAAGAATGTCCGTAGCAGAACTGGGTCCAAAACAGTCGGTTGGAAGCAGAAAAAAAAGCATTAGTTTTCCATAACCCACACATTCCGGAAGTAAATCCAGCAGAGGCAGAGAGGCTTGAGTGGATCCCCTGAAGGAACAAACGGCCAGCTGAGCACTAGAGCGTGATGAGGGGGGTGGGGGTGCAGAACTTACAGTCATCTCTGCACAGTTGGAGGGGCCAGGAAGTGTTCAGGGGCAGGGAAGCAGCTGGTTAATTGTCACTGTTGACCATGCCGCCAACAGGAAGAGATCTTGTCGCAGCGAAGCGTTGCAGAAGAATCTCGCCGTCCGTCGCCTCCCTTACGTCGTCCGGATCTGAGCGTAGCGCACTTTAGATCTGGGGGAAAACCAATGCTCAATATGAAACCGGGCGGGCTGGGCGGTGCCTGAGCAGCGCCAGTCATGAAGTACCTGGGAATCTTGTCTGAACTCTGCTTGGCCTGACTCTTAAACTGGGCCTCCAGCCTGGAGTAGATGCCCCCGGCAGGCTGAAACAGACAGACGGTCACACATGAGCTGGCAGCAGGGCCACAACGTTCCAGATGTCCTCCTACTGACTTCTTTAGTATCTTTGGCCTTGTTGTGCTCCTGTTCTCCAAACCTCATCTTGGTCAGGTGGCTGATGGTCTCAATCATGCGACGCTGGTCTGGGTCATCAAAACACACAAACATAAGTAAGAACACTGATGTCGACCTGGGGACGTCATTGATCGAGTGAGTGCTGAGGCAGCATAGCATGACCCCCCCCTGACTGATGCCTCTCTTTTTAAATGTTGCTCAGCTCAGTGGAGGCGGCCCTGCACAGCAGAGTCTGTGGACAGTGTGTCCACGTGGGGACGAGTCAGGCACGACTGACTGACTCTGACCTGCTGGCATGAGGGACCGATATAAAAGGAGAAGGAAGAGAATTACGGGTCAGCAGTCTTGCGTAATCACAAGACAGGAAGTGGGTCGAGGCGTGATGTTGATCCCGAGCTAAAAGTCTGTCCGTTAACTAAAAGTGAAAGAACCTCGTAAGAAGACAAAGTATCTGATAATCAAGTAAAGGGAATGAATGCAGCTCAGGATCAAAAGTAGCTGTATTAAACTAACCGGATCACTGTAGCAGCTTATTACTACGTCATTAATACTGAAGAACCGCTGCTATACCTTCTTCTCTTTGAGCATCTTGGTTGTACCTCATGGAGCGAGAACTATCCCACTTACTCTTCTGGGTACTAACCCTGGACACACACACACACGCACACACACACACGTTGAAATACAGAACAGGTGACCACAGCAGGAAAGTACCAGATTAATAGACGCTGGAGACTCACACAAAAGGGTTGTTGTCCCTGGGCTGTGACTGTGGGCAAAAAACAACAACAGCTGTCATGAATTAAATGCAAAAAAATAAAGGAATCCTTATTTTCTTGCGGGCCCGGCTGTGATAGCTGACAGGATCCCTCCTGAAATTTACTGATTTCCAACACTCCAAGTTCCAGTGATATAAAAACAAACAGTTACTGGTGTGAATGAGCATCAGAGTTCACAGTTTCTGACTCACTTTCACTGCTTTGTCTTTGAGCTGGAAGTTTGGAGAGGACACTTGTTTTTTCAGAGGTCTCTGGGCCTTCCTGGACTTTTTCACAGCTAAAAACAAAAACACAGCAGAAAGCAGGATTACAAGCACGTCTGTCACCATCTGCTGGCCAAAGTCAACCATCCGCTTCCTTCTCCAGCCCCAAAAAGGCTGCGAGTGACACGGAAACATCAGCTTCTCTCCATTTATATGTCCATCAGCAAAAATATGGAGCTACAGACTTGAGCTTTGACAAACCAGCGAAAAGTCTGCCGCAGAAAAGCTGCAAATCTCCCAGGAAAGCAACATTAGTGCACTGAAGACTGACTCTACAGTCCCAAGTTATACAAAATGCACCTTTCATATCCGTTATGTATATTTTCAACATATGTCTGGTTGTGTCCTCAATAAAGCGCCTGGGGTCGTCCCACCTCTACCTGGAGATAAGCTCCTCAGAACATCCCACAGACCTTCTTTTGGAGGTTTGAGCTTCTACGACCCCACAGGCGTCACTTTTTGAAGCATTAAATGAATCAGCGCTCCGCTCCCACGTTAAATTCAGTGAGGAGAGTCTGTAAAACTGAGTAGAGCCTCGTTTTACCTCCTCATTTCACCATTTAAGGAGGAATTATCTAATTCATGTTCTGGGGTCCTAATAGGAAACTTAGTCCTTGCTGTAGCACAATATGGGCCCTTTAATATCGGCCGAATTCATGAATATTACAAGATCAGATTATAAAGAGGTTTAATAAAAAAGTTCTCTCTTTGTTACTTGTTGCAAATCTTCAAAAGTCTCTTTCGATTTACATTGAAATGTTGCTCTTTGTCCTGTGAGACCAGCAGAAAGACTTTGTCCCTTAACGCATTCTTCTGGTACAAGTCTTCACCTTGGTTCTTGGAGAGCTCCTCTTCATCTCCCACTTCGTCTTCTGTGACCTCTGACCCCGTGGTGTACTCCTCATCTTCTGACTGCAGTGCCTGCTGCCTCTGTAAAGACCACGGTGACAACAAGATCAGGCCTCACCATCGTCATCAGGTCTGACCGACAGGCTGGTCCAGGTGGAGACACACATGAATGAATGTAGCGAGGGGAAAGAGCGGGAGATCCTACCAGTTGGAGACTCCAGTTTTTCAAAAGGGAAAACTGGTTAAAGAGAGGACGTTGACGCACTTAGACCCATAAAGACAGTCGGAGGAGTCAGTGAGACACAAAAGCACAAGAGACTCACAGGACTTCCATCTCCTCTCAGGGGACCCAGCAGGGTGGGCTCCAGGAGGACTTCACAGTCTGGAAGCTGCTCCACAGCACACGGGCCATCTTCAGCCCTGATACACACACACACACACGCCAAATGTAACTGCAAACCGTCTCTCACACAGGCAGACTGACAGGCATCAGGATGCTCACCCCTCTGGAGGCGCCACGACGGACAAACACACCGCGTCTCTGTGCAGCAACAGGTCATTGAGGACCCCGATCTGGACCTCGTCGCGGTTCTCGTCGCGCACGTTCACGATGTGGTCCCGGTTCTTACAGCCCTGAACAAGCAAACGCACAGACGTTGAGCCTACACCGGGCAGGACGGCCTGGTGATCATATCCGGCGAGGCTGTGGTGGTCTGGGGAGCGCGGTCAGATCACTCTGGACCCGTTTCCGTTGCCCTCACCTTTGGCATCCCGGAGGGATCAAACCGGAGCGCTCTCTGTTTGCAGCAGGGGTAAATTCCTGCACCGTGCCAGCCTCTGTCTGTACCCATACCAGAGTACAGCACACTGTCAGGGTGGTACTTACAGTGGGTCAGCTCCGTACACAAGAACACCTGCACGCTCGCGCGCACACACACACACACACACACACACACATACACAAAAATTAAATACATTTTAAGACAGTGTTAGAGCTCAGAACATTATCTCGCTCCGATCAGGTTTTGTTTGGCATATGTTGCCACGGCGATGCTAAAAAAACAACCCAACCAAACTCATTACATCCACTTGCACACAACTTTCCAACATGCGCACCTACCTGCTGACATCGTGAGCAGGTGAGGTAGTTAACGGTACCCCAGATTCTCCAATAGACCAGGACCCAGGACTTGAGTTCCTCATAGAGCCCAGTAATGTGTTCGTGCACATCCCAGCACTTCTGTCTACAAAAATAAATAAATAAATAAATAACGCACACACACTCCGCCGGTCCACCGTGCTCACAGATGTTGGTGGCCATCATCCCAACAAAAGCAGGAAATACATACCGACATCCACACACATCATAATAATAATGTGTAATAACAACAATAATACAATATTACCGTAATTTCCGGACTATAAGCCGCTACTTATTTCCTACACTTTAAACACTGCGGCTTATTCTACGCTGCGGCTTATTTATGGTTTTTTTCGTGGCGCACTATCACAACTATTGTGAATCAGTCATTTTTACGAACCCTCATCAACATGGAAAATACTAGAAGAAAAGCATATGATGCGGCTTTTAAGTTAAAAGCGATCACTCTGGCAGTTGAAGAAGGAAATCGAGCTGGCGCGTATAATCTTGGCATTACGGTAATCAATGGCGAGAAGGTGGAGACGCCAGCATGAAGAACTGATCCAAAGCAAAAAGATGCAAAAGCTTTTAGACGTAAACATCGCAGGTGGCCCGAGCTTGAGAAGGTTCTGGAAGACTGAGTCAACACACAGAGAGCAGGCGGCCGCGGTGTTTCCGCTGTACAAATCAGACGGAAGGCAAAAGCAATCGCCACCGCGATGAAAATAGAAGATTTTAGAGGCGGGCCATCGGGGTTTTAGATTGTTCATTGTTTGAGTAAAAAAGCATAAACAACGTAATTTGTGTGTAGCTGATACAAACGTATATTTCAAGGTAGCTGCATTACAGACACCGTTAGAAAAAAAGCATTTACCGCTACAATATATTTATGTTGCTAAGCGGATTAAATTAAAAGAAAAGTTAAAAGATCCTGACGTGATAAAATTTGGATTTAAGGTCTCTGTATAAACATACAAGTGAAAAGAGTGGCTGTTGTTTCTTACCCGTCTGTCTGTCGCTCGTCAGTGACTCGTCTCTTATGGTAATAAAAACATCTACCGGTACTGAATGTTTTCCATCTAATTTTTCATATTACTACGTGGGATACCCGCGGCTTGTTTAAGTACAAAATTGATTTTCTTTCTAAAATTAGATTATGCGGCTTATAACCAGGCTCTATAGTCCAGAAATTACGGTACTCTTTTTGACACGAGTCTGCACTAAAGGGGCGTTTGCATGGATTCCCAGCATTCGCCGTCGCCACCATCCTACCTGCTGTGTGTATAAATTATTTCTCCACGAGAGTCAACGTTGATTTTTCCCGGAACACAAGAAATCCTTTTCTCTGTGTCTTTGGTCAGCAGCTTGAGGCACAGAGCGCACCTGCAGACAGGACACCCCCCCACGTCAACGCTGGAAAACAGCACCGTCACAGAGAGGTTGACAAAAACTGTCACTGTTCTCCCCCTCCCCCTCCCCCTCCTCTCCTCTCCTCTCCTCTCCTCTCCTCTCCTCTCCTCTCCTCTCCTCTCCTCTCCTCTCCTCTCCCCTCCTTCTCCTCTCCTCTCCTCTCCTCTCCCCTCCTCTCTTCTCCTTCCCCCCTCCCTCTCCTCTCCTCTCCTTCTCCTCTCCTCTCCTCTCCTCTCCTCTCCTCTCCTCTCCTCCTCTCCTCTCCTCTCCTCCTCTCCTCTCCTCTCCTCTCCTCTCCTCTCCTCTCCTCTCCTCTCCTCTCCTCTCCTCTCCTCTCCTCTCCTCTCCTCTCCTCTCCTCTCCTCTCCTCTCCTCCCCTCTCCTGGGGTCAGGCCCTGGGATTCTGGAAAGCGCCTTGAAACAATTTTGATTGTATAAGACGCTATATAAATAAAGATTGATTTGATTTAAAAACCCAGAAATCTAGTGTTGGAATAAGAGGAGAACAAAGTTAGGACGGTTCACAAGAGCTGTTACTGAGTTATTAAAAAGGTGCTTTATTTTCGTGGTTGCTTTAAGATTAAAATGTTTTAGTTTGAATGTGCATATTAACGTTATTACCTAGAATTGCATCAGGTGTAGCTGAGACCCACCTGTAGAGAGTGGAGGCGTTTCCTGGTGAATCTCTGTTCTGGTGTCCAGGATCAAACAGATGCTCGATTTTCTTCTGAAACAATTTGCTTCAAACAGAAAAAACCCAACATTTGGTCCCTTTTGCAATGTCCCTTTGTCCCTTATAAAGACAGGAGCTGGTTATTACCTTTTGAATTTGTCCTTTTTGTCCCTGATGTCGTCGGCCTCGTTGTGGTTGAAGAGGTCGGTGATCCGCGTGGCCAGGTTGCTGTTGATGCAGTTCATGTTGCACGGCGTGGCCACGATGGCGCTCATGTATTTGTGGCAGTACTGGATGCACTCCTCCACCTGAACACACAAACACACCTGGCTGCTGAATCCAGCCACACATTCCACCACATTAGGGTTTTACCACATGTAGAAACGGGATGTTTTCGCCCACAAACATCAATGCAGACTTATTCTTTTCAACTTCTAGACCGCTATGTAACAATCGTTGCTTGCTAGTTCCTACACACAACTGCTAAATGCTCCTACTTTTACATTATATCCCATTTTATATTGCCTTGCTTTATATTTACTAATGAAAGTATCGCCATCACTCATCCATCAGCCTCAATACGTCAAACTTTTTGTATGTTTCATGCAACATCAACGTTAGCAACAATGATTGTGCTGAACACACATTATAATCTGCTTAAAATACTACAACCACTGATCCCGCCATTGCAGCTCCACGCATGCAAGGACCAGGATGAAGCAGCAGTGGGGCCAAATGGTGCTGGAGCATCTCCTCTAAACATTCACGGCCACACAAGAAAGAAGTCTTAAAGCTGAAGAATCAACAGGCCGGGCCACAACACCTCCGTCATGGCAACACTTACTAAAGTATCCATCTTCAAGAATTCGGAGGAGATCAGGATTGAGATGACATTGCTGGGCTCTGCAACCAACAAACATCACGTGACCAAGCGGCAACCGACACAGGACCCACAACCAAAGAGCAGCAGAACACAGCACCGCTACATGGATGCACGGCTGCTGCCAGGCCTCACCAAGCCGCGGTTTGTCTTTGCTCTCGCCGGCAGAGTTCCTCCTCACGTAGTTCATGAGCCAGTCGAAGATCTGCACGTCGCAGTGAACAGAGATGTCGACCTCCTCCCACCGCTGGGTGTCCACGGACAGGTACTCCGCGAAGTACCGCATCTCTTTAACTAGCAGATCTCTGGGACAGGTGAAGTCCTGCTTCAGGTTTTTGGTCTCGTCACACACGTGGATCAGCATGTTGGGACTGCAGAAACAACAGCAGTGCAAATGCGGCCTGTGGTGACACAAAAAGCGGCGAAGGGAACAAGGTTTCCGAGGAAAATGTCGACACGTACTCTCGCAGCTTCTGAGGTTTGTCATTCTCATCGGCTAATCTTTTCTCTTTCTTCTCCACGGCAACCACCTTTTCAGAGGAGCCTCCTTCCACAAATCACAGAAAAACAATGTGAGCCTTCTTATCATGCAGTAACTATCAGAATGTTCACCCTTATTTTGGTACCAAATCAGTAGGAGCAAACAGAGGATGCTACTAGCAAACAGTAGGGAAAACATCATCAGCAACTCTGGTGTATTTCTGAATAATTCCAAATACTCCCCAATAAAATCTACTTAATTAACTAATGCTTCGACAAACAAGTAAAAACTGGTTAAACAAATCCAAATGTGACACTGTTTTATTTTCATACAATGGAATTTGAGTGTAAATGTGATGTTTTGTTACCATATTAACTAATGGAGGAGCCTGTGGGGCGCAGAGGGGGCTTATTAAAGGCTGAATGGAATCATTTTGTACATACGGGTTTCACTTTAGTCCCCAAATCCAGTGTGGTGGAGAGCTAATTCATAAAGTTCTCCCCCAGAACCTGGATCCAGATCAGACTTACTGACCTGTAACGTTCCTGCTGCAGCTGTTTCCCGTCTCCATCGCGTCTCCAGTGTCCAGCAATGCGTCATTCGATGTGGACGAGTCGGTCAGGGTGTTGCACTGGTTGTCCATGTGAGGGAAAACCCCCGAGAGTTTCAGCTCCTCAAATCGGTGGGAACACTGCAAGATGAAAAGCACAAGCTGTGTTGCCGAGCCAGAGAATGTGATAGAGGAGGACATTTTGGTTACCTCGCTGGGGGTGAATCCTGGAACGAGCTTTGCTACATTATCCCAGTTAATGGGCTGGGGTGCCCCCCACAGAGAGCCCAAAACCATGTCCAGGACCAGGACATTGTTGTCATAGGGGAAGTTGTTGTTGTCCAAACTGAAGCGGCTCATCTCTGCAAACGGGTCAACAGAGAATACGTCCATTTGTCATTGAAAGGTCAATCAAAGGTGGACATACAGCTACAGTGACTGTTACTTCAGCTCCTGACTGTATTTGAATGCCATATACACATTTCTAATAGCTAATTATTTTTTCCTCCTACATTCAGCTGTTAGCTGTACATTGCAGTGTAGAATAGTTTGAAACGCTTAAGCCATTTATTGTTTTTGGTGACAAACACAATTAAAACCTCCGGCAGGGCCTTTAAACATCCGTGGATACTAACAGACAGTAGATTTCCCCTGTCAGACTTTATGTCACGATTAAAGTGTTATTTTATTATGCAACAGATTAACTTTGTAACGTCAGCTAAGCGATGCTAGCGCTGGCCTAAGACCTGTGTTTAGGTCGTATTCTGGAATAAATCACCAACACAGAGACGCCTTACATAGGATCTGCATACTCACTGCGCTATCGTTCCTCTCCCACGTCGTTTGAGACTGTGCGGTGAGCTGATACCCGATTTATTTCATTGTGTATGAAAGATAATGGCGATGAAGAGATGCTGAGGCTGCGGCTGTCTTATCGGCTCTGGGCAGACGTGGCTAGCGACGTGTGCTGGGCTGCAGCTAATAGTTTACCGACCTCGTAAACTCCAAACATCCCGAACGTGGTCCGATTGTTTTCAAATGATTATGATTTTTTTCTTCAAAATATGTCAACCCCTGATGCTACAGCAATATATTTAAGATATGCGTACTTCAATGACATTTTCGAAAAAATGAACATTTAATGTCAAACTGTTAAAGCATCCGTGGGTCTATTCTGTAGTCGGTCAACTATACGTGGTAATTACGAGTATTTCTGATAGACTTGAAGGCAACATCGGCTTCATTCTGTTTTCCGGCAGTCTCTCTCTACTCGGGCAACTGTTTGTTCCCAAATTGTTTTACTTCTACGTAGGAAATGTTTCTAATATGCTGTCACAGTACAAACTCAGTAATAAGTTATTTAATTTACGGGACTTTATCGGCGAGTACCTACGAAATTGGGTTGACGTGCTGCAGCCGACGCTACCGCCCGTTGCTAGGACACCTTAGCCGGAAATTGAACGTTTACGCGTTAACTAATATTACGACTACATAACGCGACACCACAGATGTAGCAATAATTCCGTGCTAATAAATTATTTTATTTTGATTTTTTTTAAACTCATGACAAAAAATGCAAAATATGTACGGAGTTTAACGTTTATTTTTAAATATAGAATTACTTCCGTAAATAGCTAGTAATGTGCAAAATTAGCCAGTAGATGATGAGTGTAATCACGTCGATTTCCTACAATAAGGAACAATACATGGTGCTTCACGTCACCGCCGGGGTACCCTTGAGCAAGGTACTGAAACCCAAATACTCACATTGCACCCTGCAGTGAGCTGGGGACTCATTCGAGGCTCAACCCTGCCCGTGCTCATCTGTAGCTGGGACAGACTCAGCATCCTCCCAAAAAGGGGTAAAACGGTCAAGAAGTAAAAAAAAAAAACTAGGAAGAGAGCGACTCAAAAATAAAGGTAAAGCTTTACCTCATGTCCAACAGAAACTGTCGGTGTCCTTTCACATTATTAACATTCACACATGACGCTTTCATTAAACAAACACAACCAGCCTTATCTTAAATCAGCCGGTCAACAAGACAGCACGGACTGGTTTATAATCTTAACACACATTTTGATGAGTAACCTTTCCAAAAGGTAGACATTTTAACAATTCAAATCCTAAATCCCAAATATTTTTATCACAATTGCATATATACACACACACACACACACACACACACATACATATTTTTTTTCATTCATCCATTCCCAAGCATGGCAGGTCAGTCCTCTTGGTCCAGGTTTGCTTGTCTGGTGCTGGGTGTTTCTGCATACACCGATTCCAGCAGCTCCTCTGAGGGGGCTGCAGAGGGGGGGGCGAAGTTGAAACCTGAGCTGAAGTCTTGGCCAAGCTGTAACTGAGGGTCTGCAGCAGGACGTGTCTGGAGGGCCTGCCTGTCATCCTGCTGGACCTGAGCAAGCTTCTCCATCTCTGCATGTTTACGACCTCTCCTCTTTCCAAGGATCTTGACATAGTTGGCTGGAACAAGTCCTGTGGTTTGCCCATCAACACTGGCCAGCAGCCAGCCTCGCACCCTGGGCTGTTGCTCTGACACGAGACAGAATAATAAACATATCAACAACAGAGATATTCAAACTACATAGGAGACATAATTAGCATAGTATTCTGAAATATAGTGTGCAGAAAAGCTTTACCAGGGTCGTGACCATTACTTAACTTGTAATGATTTTAAAATAACTTTTTAAATACCAGTACATAAGATTTTTTATTTTTATTTTAGTCTTGTGCATTTCAAAAAACAATCACTTTAAAGTTCCAAGACCTAAACAAGAAAACATAACAAACAGTGTGACACCAAGTGGGATTATTACTGTAAAACCGGGCAGTGAAATCTCACCTTTAGGGGCAAGGTTCATCAAATCTCCAGCACGCAGAGAAATTTCCTCCTCCGACGTGGCCGAGAAGTCATATTCTGCTCTAGCGACGACGTGGTCATCCTCTCCACTGGCCCAGTTAGTGGCTAAATGAAATAAACAAAAGATTGTGTAACTGCGAGACTAAATGTCATGTATCAGCCATTTCATTTCAAATCCATTTTCATAGTGTACAGAGGCCGAGATATTAATAAGTATGTCAATAGATACTTCTCAGACAAGGTGATGAACAAACAACAGTGCAATCAACCTGCTCTTGGGCTAAACAAAGTGCAGAATATTGGATTCCAGTCTTACCGGTGTCTTCAGAGTCAGAGCTAGAGCTCAATAGCTTCCATATGAGATAGGGTCCCCCCAAAACAACAGCGAAAAAAAGAAAGATTGGCCAGGATTTGACTGGTTGGTTCTCCATCCCTGCTGCAGCCATAGCCAGGGAAGCATTGGCACTGTCGTCCCACAGGTCCTCGACCTCAGACTCTGCTCTCCTCCCCAGTAGCCTCAGAAGTCTTCTGTACAGGTACCGCAGAGAGCGCACCAAAGCAAAAGCTGACAATACTCGAGTTAGGTGTGCACGTAATCTTGTTAGGTGATTTGCTACGTCCAATACGGCACGAAAGCTGTTATACACAGCCGAGAACGTGGCATCCATCATCATACTGACTGAAGCGAAGGCCTGAACGATGCTTTCAATGGACTGAAAGGCACCGCGGCTGCTCTCTTCAGCCTGCTGTACAAAGCGACTGGGGGCAATCTCTTCGTTGTGGAGGAGGCGGTTGTATCCTCCGAGGCCATAACCACCACCGTACGTGTAGGGGCTGTATCCACTGTAGACAGAGCTCCCATAAGGGCTATAGGAAGAGGGGAAAGAGCTGTAGGATGGGCGGTAGGTCTGCTGCCCCTGACGAGGTGGCACTGGCGGAGCCATCCTTGTAAGAACCGGTGGTACAGCAGCTCGATGGGGACCACCCTGTGGTGCTATATTTACAGACCTGTTTGAAGAAATGGGTACATATGTTAAGAGATCTCACAAGGACGTCATTAAATGCAACTTGCGCTTATAATGTATGCACTTAAAATTAAATGTGCTCAATGTCCACCAAACCTATAGACTGGCAAAGGATTCAGTTTCATAGCATAGCATGAAAGCCAGACAGAAACGACATTTCATGTGCATTTTTAAAAGAATCATCTATTTAAAACTGCAGAAAGTGTCATAAAGTGAGAATTCGTTTAAATCTGAAGGACCGGCGATCACGTGACCACCGAAGGCCTGCTCGACTCTCTCCATATTAGCTGCTTGGATTTGCCCATGATTAAAACTCACATTTTTACAAAAATAAATGTGAATTAAAGCGTTGATCTGTTCGGAGCTTCATGGAAGAGCCTTTCACTGCTTGGATCATACTCCGGTCAATTTTAACAATCTCGACACAACGAGTTAGCAAAACTGTTAGCTAAAAAGAAGCAGATAACCCAGAATAGGAAGCTATCGCGCCGAGATTGTAGTTTACCTGTAGTTCAGGGGTACACTCATCGCCCCAGGAATCCGCCTTTCCCATGGCTTTGGCGGAGCCTGTGAATCCATCTCAAAACTTACACGCAAACGTAAAAAAATGGAATAATATGCAGCTCTGTCAACTCAGCGCTTCATATATGGCGACAGCGGCTCGTTCTGCTGCATTCACGTGTTCCTTGTAATTTCCAAATAAACTACATTACTCACTCAACACAACAGCGTATACATCGGTTGCCCTGACAACATTATTCAAACTCTAAACACTTATTTTATGAATTTAGAACGCATTGTATACGGGTGAACTGGAAAAATATTTTGCAACATCAATGTAGACAGAGACGTCAGAGAACCATATGGTTTGCAAACTGCGGATTATCTTAAAGGCGGCGCACTGAGTCTAATAAACAGACCAAAATAATAGATTTACGAGTGTAGATTTAATTAAAAATTAATCTCCCGGAATCAGTAGCGCTATTTATCTGTACCCTAGAACTGTGTCTGCTTTAGTGGGTTTCTATTGTTTTCTTTGTCATGTTTTGCTGCTTGAATCGTGCCAACGCATTCATAAATCATCACATTTGGATTTCATAAACGATTAGTACAGTCTGAACTAGAAAAGCGAGCATAAGGCAGGTCCTATAGACACAATAAAGATAATAAACAGTAAACGCCGCATTTAATCAATCATAACTCAATAAAAACTGAAGTGATCTTCACGCGTTTTCCTCTGCCAAAGTCGCACATGTAGGTGTGATACAGGACACGCGGCTCGATGAAATTTAATATTTATAACGGGCTTGACAGTAATAGAATACTGTATTGCTATATGTGATGTATGAGGTGTTTAGCAAAACACACGCGACACATGTATTCATTCAAATAAATTATATTTTCGGTTATTTATTAAATATTATACATACAAGCATATATTATTACTAATTACACAGTAATATGATAGAAAAGCAGATTGCTCGATTCACCTATTTTAATAGCTTGAAAAATTAAGAAACAAAATACAAACACATCTTATTTTCTTATAGAAAATATAACACAATAGACATGTTACTATATATATATAAAAATAAAATAATATTTATATTTTTCTCCAAGGTAAATTCGAGTTGGAAGTTGCTCATGAAAGTTGAAATGTGCTAAGAGCCCTGGAAGGGTTTTGCAGAGCTTCTTCCTCATGCTTCCTTTCTGCAGGTCAATGGAGGCAATATGTTGTATCCTGAGCTGTAGAAACAGACACAACCAGTGACAACAAGTTGGAATGATGGTGGTCGGTGCCAAACCGTCTCCTCAATGTGTTCCCCAAGCAGAAAAAGGTCCTCCCTTCTGACCTCCTCCCTGATGACGTACTGAAGCTTGGTGACTGAAGCTCTGCAGCTCTCATCAGCGTTGCTCCGCCTTCTGACGGAATCACTGGGCCACCGTAGTGGGTGAGACGCTGCACATCGCTGAGGTGATCGATGTACTTCCAATTAATCTGTCCAGTCGTTGCGATTGGACTGTAGGGCCTGCAGAGAAAGAACCAGACCCTGCTCAAACTAGCCAAAACAGCAAAATGCTGCTCGTCACATTCAACCATAACTGCGCCAAGGAACAGACAACCGTATTTACATATAAAGTTCTGCACAAATCGGTCGACAACAATTACTTACCTGCAACAGATTAGGTGCCAACTTCAGCATGTGGCCTGCAGCCATCATTACAAATACTTTCTCACCAGTCACCGGATGTGGGAAACTTGTGGGTTTCCTTTCAGCTCACACCCAAGCTGGTTGCAAACCAACATTGGAGGCGCGCCCATCCATCGTCTCACACACACAAACACAAACACACACACGCACGTTTTAGGTTTGACCATGGCAGCACATCCATATTTAGCCTGGTCTTCCTAGCATCTCCTCTCCAGCATCAGACTCGTCATCCACCGAATACAGCCACCTGTAGAAATATGGACAATTAACGCGTTTGCAACAGAAATGTCCAAAAATTTGATTGGATTTTACGTGGACGACCTTTGTAATGTATGTGGATGAGGGAGGGGAAAATTGCGAGTCTCTCTGAGGTATTTATAGGCCTTTGGACCATGCAGATGAAGCATGAGGGCAAACTCTCTGCAGTCCTTGGAGTACTCATGGCCCTGCTTTGCCATGAAGTCTATTTGAAGATCTGAAATTGTATGAGAATAAAAGAATAATTCCCTTTCATATAATAACTCTATAACAACTATAATAACTCAAGACTTTAATAAAGAGGATAAGAATAAGATGTATGTGAATTTCAAAGTGCAACTATCTTACCTGAGTAGAAACCAAGCCTCTCTTTGAGTTCTTCATTAATGAGGTTCTTCTCTCAGATCCCCCAACAGACTCTTTACCGTGGTCTTTGCCCTCTTTTCTCTCGCCCTGGCATTCTTCTTCTCTCGCTCCAGACTTTCCACTCTTGCTAAAGCTTCATTGAGTCTAGCCTTGAGAGCAGACGGAGAAGCAGGCAAGGCATAGCTATGATCCTAGTAGGAGGGACGCACATGGTTTGAGTGACGTTCAGTTCCACACACACCACTAGAGGATGGCCCACATTCGCTTCTCACCTGCCCAATATGAGCGGCAGCAAACAACAGAGGTTTTATTATGTCTAAGACCCTTTTGATGGGATGTTTAAAATGGAAATGCTCACATCATTCGGCTCAGGCTGTGAGTATGAGGTTGAAGCTTCTGGGTCACCCCGAGTGGCCACAGACGGGCTCCCTTCAGCTTTTCTGGAGGTCGAGGTAGTCCTGCCCTTTTCCGGCTAAAATGAAAATGCACAATACTTGGAAAAAAAAAAAAAAAAGCCCTGTGTCTGATAATAGAATATTTATATGTCTGAAAGCTAAAGGGCTTATGATGATATACCTACTCTTTGGAGGTGAACCAGGAAGCTGAAGAGGGAGGGAATAACACCATCTTTGAGTCGGACCACCTGTCCTGTCCTGTCAAAGTCATCCTGCTTAAAATGCTGACTGCAAATGACAGATGATTCAGTTGCAGTGAATCCTTCCCTCCTCAAAGCCAATTCCCACTTCTTCCTCTTGTCTTTGTCTTTGGGAAACCTTCAAGATGAAAAGAAGAGATCGGAGAGAGCCAACACAAGCACAATATAAATAGGAGCTCAAGCCTATTTATTCCATCAAATTTCTTAGAACCTTTCTTCAATAAAACTATTCTTACGCCTATCTGTTGGTAATGAACCAAAGCTGCTAAAATTGCGTGTTTGCAAACTATTCTGCAGTCAGATGTTCTGTTGTCTGTAGTTTATGCAAGTAAAAATCTGCTGGTCAGTGTTATATTAGCAATATTTGTTTCATTTCTACTATAGCATTCTCGTGTCAGTTGTAATCTAAGTCTGTGTAAAGGAAAATATGATTTATAAAATCTCAGGTGATCCAATACCTGGCTGTAAACATAGCTTAGCTAACTTCAGCTAACATTAGCAAGGCAAAGTTTCGCTGGTGGACATAAATATAGTATAATAACATTCTAATCACAAAATAAACCCAACACTAATGTTCAACCTTACCTGTGAAAAGTAATCCCCCGAGCCCTGCTCCCAGTAGTCCGCCGATTTGTACAGGAATAGGCTGCACAGTGCTCCGGCATCTCCCCCGGTTCCACTACCATGACCGGACCAAGATGGCGGCCGGATGTCTTGGGTCACAGATGCGGCGTCTACTCTTTATTTATGTCGATGCGTTCCTCCATATCTCATCCACATATTAATATAGCACATACATAGTCTGGAGTAAAACAAGGTTAAATAACACCGTAGGTTGCTTTGTGATCAAAAACTCTTGGCTTTGGAAGATTAAAGGTCAAAACAGCAACGCTTACTTTTGGCCACTAGAGGGCGCGGTCACTTTACAAAATAGATACACCAGCCACTTTTAGGTTGCATTAATTTAAAAAAAAAAACAAAATAATAAAAAAAACAATCATATTAAGGTGTGTACGTTTTAATTAATTATCCATTGTATTGTTTAGCAAAAGAGAAACTTTCCTAAGCTGCACTAAAATGCATTTCCAAAGGTGAATATTGTACTAAAGTTAAAGCAGTCAAAAAAAAATTTAAAACTGTTGCACAACAACCATACGACAAGACCGAAAGCATATCCAGATATGAGTAGTGAGGCTATTTGAACTCTACATCTAAGGTTTATTGCCCTCAACTGCTCTCTGGGGTGGGTTCTTTATAGAACGTCTTTGTTAAATTGCCTAATAATGAATCCATCTAAACTCTGTTACTATTAAAAACTCAACTTTGATTCTTTCCCGTTATAACTGCCCTATTTATTTCCAAGTAGCAAATTCAGGCATCGGCACCGATGCTCCAGTTGGATTATCTAAAGTCAATAATTTCAAAGATGAAACGTTGCAGAGATGAAAACGTGTCGCACGGTGGAACTCTTGGGTCTCGTGTTCCTGCCTCTGAAACTGGCAGGGTCGAATTAAGCTGCAGGTCAGCCCCCACGTTCTCAGAAGTTTTGGGGGTTGGGGGGTGGTTGTTCAGTATGCTATAGTAACATCGTTAGAGCTGTGAGTGCAGGCGAAGCTGCTCACTGTGGAGGCGTCGGTTTGGTTGAAGGTTTGGTTTCAGGTGGGGACCTGTGATGTCAAGTGTGATGTATGTAAGGCGACGTCAGAGGAGGGACGCCACAACGCCGCTGCTGGTGAAAGGACAGTAGCTGAGTGTGGCTCAGAGAGATGAGAGTGTGGGATGACGAAGACGATGACGATGATGATGATGATGATCTGCTGCCTCTCACCAGAGATAGGTGATGTTGGTTGATGTAAAACCAGTTCAAACCAATGTTGAAATCCACTTCATACGCATGATTCTCACACAAAATGTCATTCGATCCCGTCGTACCTACAAAACGGTGCTTTAAAATCAGCTCAAACCTTTACAACCCTCCAAAGTTTCCTTGCCACAACGCTTTAAATAGATTCCTGAAATGGGAAACCCCTCTGGTTTTCCATCAGAAGACGGTGAGCCGACCTAGACTCCAGTTTCTTTTTGTGTTTCAGCTTGATGTTGCTTTGGCAGCCAGCTGTTTCTGTTTCCTGCTTAAGCGGCAGCGTTACTGAATATGCTGCCATTCCGACAGACAGGCGGACGGCACAATATGGGAGAAATAGGGAAGGAAGGAAACGTCTCAACCAAGAATGGATTTTTATCTCATCAGAAGCAGAAAACGTGTACAATCAGACCATAACAGCAGTTCAGCCTTTCGAAGGAATCACTTTTTAAATAGGAAAGTTATGATTTCCAACATGATTTTAAGAAAGAAACCTACACGCTGGGGTTGCCCCCATTGGGATTTATCATATATAAATTACAACAGCAGACCTGTGACATCACCACAACTCCGGAGTCATTCTCTGCTTCTGAAATTCCTCTCTTCCTGAATGGTTCTTTGCTGTTTTTTTGCTGGGTTGGCCAGAAAGTGGTGTGGGTACTTAACAGCATCGCCACCGCAGCACTGGCGTGTTGCTCTGGGAGGTATCGGCATGGTGCTTGGAAATCCTGGACTGGTCAGAATCAGGTTTGCCAAGTTGAACAAACAGGAGGAAAAAAAACTAAAAGCAAAGACAAGAAAATCCCCGTCAAACACAGTCGATGCGGCTTGTTTATAATACAGACGTAATAGTTCATGCAGGTATTCAGTCTGGTGGACCATGACACGATGAAGTCAGCGTGGGGTTTTCCAGCATGAGTTAGCTCATGTGCAGCAACATTACCTGTAATTAAAATCTGCTGCAGGAAGTTTGATAATTGTAGGATCTGTAAAATTACGCATGAGGCGGAAGCAATAACAGCGAGGCTGGAAAAACACACACACACACATCTAGTCAATCCAGATATCTGCTGTGTGCATCTCTATGCGCGTGTCTGAGTTCACGCACAAGTCACGGCTACGAGAAAGTGTTTGCAGAGCATCAAAGGAAGGAGGAGGAAAGAGCCGAGAGGCGCGGAGGGAAGGAGGGGAGGAGACAGAGCAGCAGTGGTGGGGCTTTACTGGAAACAGGTGGCTGAACAGGTCGAGCTTGCCTCATCTAGGACATGGTTGGAGACGCTCTGTGCTGGGCGCCGAGGACGCGCGTGTGCGTGTGCGTGACGCAACACACACCGGTTCAATCACACGCGTGCTGAAACCGCTCCAGCCCAGGATAACAGTAGTCCTTTATGGTGAATCATCTCAACTGGTTTGTGGCTCAGCTCTGAGTTATTACGCAAGCTTTTGCGTCATTGTGAAATCGTCATTGGTTGTTATTTTAAATCAGCGACTGTGATTAAGTAGTTTGTCCTGTAACTTTATATGAGCAAAGCCACATTATTGGACCTCTGGGTCGTTCAAATCGACTCTCTTTATGTCATTTTGTGGAGGAAGAGGGTTGAAATGTGTTAAAGTTTGTCTTGCAGCACAAAACAAGACAATTTAAGGACACACCAGCCCCTATTTGTGTTGAAGGGATTATAATAAATACAAATATCCACACTCCTGCTCCTGCTGACACACACGAAAAAGTGAAAATACATCGAGCTGATTACAAAAACTGATAAAATTGTGACTCTCAGCAATTATGTAGTCATATCAGGAAGTGTCCGAAACAATTGGGGAACAAACGGATATAAAGAAACGGATGAATCTCGACACAAAATGACGCATTGAAAATGGTAAATTAGGAAAAGCAGCTTTTGCACAAACTGTCTTGATTCACGTTTACCTGTGGTTCATTTACAACAAGGCAGGAAGGAAGTGTTTCACCTCAGTCTACCAGAGAAAACAGCTCCAGTCTAAGAGGCTGCGTTCTCTGGAAGCTCAGCTCGCTACGGCTGAAAAATGCTCTTTTCAAGGTGATGCCCAGCAGCTACACAGCCACTGATTACTTATTTATCTGGAGCGTCCCTTTTAACAGCGGCTGGTTGGTTGGTTTCGGCTCCTCGATGGGTGGGAGCCTCTCTGGTCACCTGGTCTGGGCTTTGCTCTTCGTGTGGGTGCAAATGAATCTTTTCTACCAACGTCATGACTGGGTGTAGTCTGTTTCACTTTCACTCTTAAGATTTTCTCAAAGTGGAAAATAACAAGTTTCCTCGGGCCCTCGCTCACCACGCGTGGTTCACCCGACCGTTTGTACCATAGACTGACAAACCAGTGAGGAATACAGCGATTTTATTTGTACTTAACAGTAGAAAAAAACAAGTAGCACTTCATACAAAGAAATAATCCAAATATTCAATATCCCCGACTGCCAGGGGGAGAGCGCCTGGCGTGGCGGGACTTTGGCGCTTGTTCAGTCCAGACACGCGTCCATGAGAGGGTGAACAAGAAGAAATACTCTGAGAACTCTGAATAAGACACCATCACATGACATAGTCATTACAGTGGAAGGACCACACTCAAGTGTGCTTCGCTCCAACTTCCTCAATGGAAATTTTAGTACCTAGACGTTTCTTGAGCGTCTGTGCAGTTTCTCGTTTTCATTCTCAAGACTGCTAACAGGTATTTACAGAGTGCACGTCGTGGTAAAAAAAAAGGTAACAGTGTAACGCAACGGCGTGTGCGCGGCAGGAACAATCAGTTATTGTCAAGGTAGCTTTGATTAAGATGCAAATTGTTGACAATAGAAAAGACAGAGAAATTCATTCATTTCCATTAAAATATGTCGTCGGTACAAGTCAAAGTATTTTATTTATTTATTGAAGAAGCTGGAAGCAAATGGACCAGTGAGGTGACGCCCCAAGTTCCGGTTTCTGGTCGAAACCCAATGGCAAACCCGACCCGACTTGTTCTCCATGTGGGTGGAACACCCTCAATTAAGAAAGAAATACATTTTCCCACGTCAGGCCGCCTCTTTTCAAACGGCTGTGAGCTAATTTGTTCATCGTGATGCTAAGGTTGCTAAGCTAAAGGTGCGATTCTCGAGTCTCTGCGTACGTCAGGCAGAGAGAAATCAAAGGAGTCCGGAAACTTTGAGGCGGCGTGATTGGGGCCCTCGCTGGACACCGCTACAGCGGTAGGACCTGCCGGTGCGACGAAGCCTGCTGCACCCGCGAGGAGAGGCCAGAAGGCTGAACGAGGCCACCGCCAGGCTGCTTCTCCTCTGTTCCTGCTGTCAGACTAAAGATGCTTCAGTTGTTGTGTCGGGTGGCTTTGATCCAGTCAGCCAAAGTCAGGAAGTGAGTCTCCGAGCCTGTTCTGCTATTTGAGTAGGGGTTTTGCAGATTCTTGAGAGGCTGGGAGCCGTCTTGTCTCAACTCCATGTGGCTCCCGTTGCTCACGGAACGGGGAAGCAGGTTGGTGTACGTATTTCCGTGGCTTTCCATCGTGGGCTGCATAACTGAGGCGTGGGACTCTTGTCCCACTGTGATCTGAGGCTCCTGCTTCATTTGGAAGACAGGCTGGGACCCTTCCTCCATCAGATCTTTGATAAAATCCTCTCCATCCATCCCCGCTAGGAACAAAGAGCCATTACAGCTGTTCTGGAGGGGATTGAGGGGATTGAAACTGGGCCACACAGTCTGGAGACCCTGGTTGCTGCTGCCTGGGCGGGTCTGGGCGTGAGTGTCGGGGGGAAGCACCTCTCTTTGATTCTGCATGTGGAAGAGCGGCTGGGACTGGGACTGGGGCTGGGACATGGACTGGGACTGGGACTGGGGCTGGTTTGCTTCAGCTCCTTGCGAGGTTGCATCCAAAATCTGCAAGTCCCGGATGGAGAGTTGAGGCAGAATGTGGCTCTCAAAGGTGTTGTGCTCCATCCGGTGGGGGTAACCCGATTCAGACCCCCGGCCCGGCTGCTGCTGCTGCTGCCTGCCGCCAGCGGGACACGAGAGACTGCTGACGCCAGCAGGGGTGTGCATGGTGACAGTCTCCATGGAGAGATTGGGATTCACCCACGAGTGGCCGCCGGGCACGGCTGGAGGCTGTGACGTCATCGGTGCCGGCTGAGCCCCCGGGTTGTAGACCGACGGTTGCTGGTTGAAGACCGGCGGCTGTTGTTGCATTGTTGCTGCGGGCTGTTGCCTCAGGTACATGTCTACAAAACAGAGAGAAAACCTTGAGCGCGGCTTCAATGAGTCATCACGCGCTGCTCGGAATTCGGAATGATTAAAGGCGGCAGTTGCATCTATTTCTTTACGCATCTCTTTTAAAAAAAAAAAAACTACAATCAAACAAGTCACCTTTTCTCATGGTACTCTGGGAGACCGCCTTTGGTCTGTTCATAGCCAGACATGAAAAGGGCCCACCTAAGAAAAGCCAGAAATATCTATTAAAACACACGTACACACACACACACACACACACACACAGAGGTATTACTGTTTCTCGTACTTGACAGTCCCGATATCCTCATGATGTTCTCTCTTCTGCGCTTCTTCTCGTTATAGCCATAAGGATCTACGACAATAAAAAAGAAACCCATCAATCAATGATCAGCTCCGAGCTGGGTCAGGAACTCCAGGTACCAGTTCGTCGGTAGCCCGAGGAGGTCGACCACCGCTCACCTTTATCATCAGGCAAATATCTGAAGTCCATTGATTCGCTGACTTCCTGGTCGGAGGGTCTGCGCAGCTGCATGTGCACCGTGACCGAGTCCATGATGGCGGTGTTGTAGTAGGGCGGCGTCTTGAAGACGATGGCTACTTGCCGATGAACGTCGGCCTGGGAAAAGGATCCTTTGGCCTCCCAGCCGTCGGTGGAGAAGAACCGCACCTCGATATCATCTGCAGGAGAGGGGGACGATGGGAAGACGGGCCTGTTATTACTGACGCCGCATGAACGGAGCGAAATTTGGGGACATGAACATTTGGGGGGGGGGGGGGGGGGGGGGGGGGGATGTACCTTTCTGCACTTTATCACATAGCAGGAAGATTTCATCTCCTCCTTTGACGCTGCCGCTGTTCCTGTTGATCCGACAGATCCTCAGCTCAGCCGTGTTTGGGGCCCCTAATCACGTCCACACAGAGTTGTAAGAGACCCAAATCCAGTCTGACCTACCAGCCTGGCTAAAGTGGTTCAGTGGAACGCTCTCAGTAGGCAGCCCGGTTTTAAGACCACATCAGCCGGGCCAGTTGAGACACATGTCACATGCATGCAGAAGAGGAAGTGCTCTGTGGTAACAGCTTTGGGGTAGGGTGTATGAAAGCACTTCCTCTTTCTAAACTTGAGAAACACTGAAGTGAACGCTGAAAACTGCCTTCTGACTGTAGCCGGCGCTCACAACAGGCTCAGACGCTGCATAAGAACAGTTGCCCGTCAATTCAAATCACTCAGTCTCCTTTTCTTAAAGAATTTTAGATCAATAGACTCTAAAATAATGTGTCAAACAGGTGACACACGAGGCAATTTCACAATTCCAAAGCCACTCACTGTTGTCGTAGATGGGATTAGTGACAATGGGCCTGAGGGACTGGCTGTACTGGCCCGTCTCGTCCTGCAGGGAAACCTGGATGCACAGGCGAACCACATTCAGGTCGTACTCCTCCGTCAGCAGCAGCTGCTCACGAGGCACTGAGGACACACACGCAGATGTCATCAATGTCAGTGCTAACATGCTAATCCATCAGTTGTGTTTACTATGTTTGGGCGACAAAAGCCCCTCGAGGTGTGTGTGTGAGTCGGCGACCTCTTGGTTTTAGCTGCAAGTCAACACTTGGAGTCATATTCCGCTTATTTCCGTGGAACAAAGTGTCATTGTGAAAATGCTATTTCCCTTTGGTGACTGAAAGTAATCGTGACAGAAAAAAGAGGATCAAAACATCAAAATGCCAGTTTAAACGGGACCTTTTTGATCCTCAAACACCTCAGTGAGGTGAAAAATCATACAAATGGTTGAGAAATTGTGTGTGTGTGTGTGTGTGTCTGTGTGTGTGTGTGTGTGTAGGGGGCGGGTGGAGTTGACGTTATCGCCACCGCCGAGTCTGTAAGTTGTCCCCACAACCACAACTTTGGATCCTATTAAAAACGTCACAGATAAGCTCGGCAGCCCACACAAGTGTAGAGAGTGAGGAGCTGTATTCACGACAGACTGAGACACCCACACACAACGTGCACAGGGGTTTCACATCTGCCTCTTCCTTCATCACACAATTTCTCTCAGGCTGGCTCGACCCGAGGAGGCCATCCCCTCCCACGATGCGTCACCACGGCGATGCTCTGCAACGTCTCCCTGGGGTGGAAAAAGCGACCACAGTGCCTCCTGAGAATGCCGTGACGTGTGTGAAAGCGCCAATAATTTGTCACTCTTGTGAGTCCATAAATCTAAAATCTTTGACATTCTGACACACAAAATCTGCTGAGCTGTTACGCCCGAGAGGCACAAACCTGCTGGGCCAGAAGTCAGACAGGAACTGGTCAAAAGAATCAAATCTGGATGCAGCTTTATCATCGTAAAAGACACCACACTGTCCTCTTTACCTGTCCCGCTATAACCAGTCCATTTATCCTCTCTGTCCCACTATAACCAGTCCATTTACCCTCTCTGTCCCACTGTAACCAGTCCATTTACCCTCTCTGTCCCACTATAACCAGTCCATCTACCCTCTCTGTCCCACTATAACCAGTCCATCTATCCTCTCTGTCCCACTATAACCAGTCCATTTACCCTCTGTCCCACTATAACCAGTCCATCTATCCTCTCTGTCCCACTATAACCAGTCCATCTATCCCTCTCTGTCCCCACTATAACCAGTCCATTTACCCTCTCTGTCCCACTATAACCAGTCCATCTATCCTCTCTGTCCCACTATAACCAGTCCATTTACCCTCTCTGTCCCACTATAACCAGTCCATTTATCCCTCTCTGTCCCACTATAACCAGTCCATTTACCCTCTGTCCCACTATAACCAGTCCATTATCCTCTCTGTCCCACTATAACCAGTCCATTTACCCTCTCTGCCCCACTATAACCAGTCCATTTACCCTCTGTCCCGCTATAACCAGTCCATCTATCCTCTGTCCCACTATAAACAGTCCATCTGTCCTCTCTGTCCCACTATAACCAGTCCATTTATCCCTCTGTCCCACTATAACCAGTCCATTTACCCTCTGTCCCGCTATAACCAGTCCATTTATCCTCTCTGTCCCACTATAAACAGTCCATCTTACCTCTCTGTCCCACTATAACCAGTCCATTTATCCTCTCTGTCCCAGCATAACCAGTCCATTTACCGTCTCTGTCCCACTATAACCAGTCCATTGACCCTCTCCTGTCTCAACCAGTCCATCGGACCCACTAATAGAGCCAGTCCACTTATCCTCTCTGTCCACTATAACCAGTCCATTATCTCTCTGTCCCACTATAACCAGTCCACTTATCCTCTCTGTCCTCACTAAACCAGTCCATTATCCTCTCTGTCCTACTATAACTGGTCCATCTATCCTCCCTGTCCACTATAACCAGTCCATTTACCCTCTCTGTCTCACTATAACCAGTCCATTTACCCTCTCTGTCTCACTATAAACCAGTCCATTTACCCTCTGTCCCACTAAACCAGTCCATTTACCCTCTGTCCCACTATAACCAGTCCATTTATCCTCTCTGTCCACTATACCAGTCCATTTATCCTCTCTGTCCCCACTATAACCAGTCCATTTACCCCTCTCTGTCTCACTATAACCAGTCCATTTACCCTCTGTCCCACTATAACCAGTTCATTTATCCTCTCTGTCCCACTATAACCAGTCCATTTACCCTCTCTGTCCCAGTATAACCAGTCCATTATCCTCTCTGTCCCACTATAACCAGTTCATTTATCTTCCCTGTCCCACTATAACCAGTCCATTTACCCTCTCTGTCTCACTATAACCAGTCCATTTACCCTCTGTCCCACTATAACCAGTCCATTTTTGTCTGCTGTGGGAGGATGAGAATCTGAGGGGAGGAAGAAGAAGAAAAAAAAATCTGCCTGCACCAAAGTGGAAATATCAAAGGTTACTGGGTGGAACATGTTCGGTGCGCGGTGCGCAGCGTGCTGTCGGCTCGGTGCATGAAAAATGTGTCAGAGGTGCTGCGGCAGCAGCTTGTTGGCTGAAGGCCGCAGCTGCACGGGTCAGGAGGCTCACCACGGCGGCAGCAGCGATGGCACTAGCAGGTGGATGTGAGGGTTAGCGTGTGCGTGGGAGCAGAGCGTGACAGCGAGAAAGAAGAGGAGTCAGGTGCCAAACGTCACCACAAGCAACGTCTCCACTGTGATTCACAGCCACTTTCACGGTGTGTAGAATATTACACTGCATCAATACACCAGCCGTGCACGGTGTCAAGAGGGGGAAAAGAAGGGGAAAATGTTCTGTGCCCCCGCTAATCTGTCGCAGATTTGCAAGATGCGTTTGTGCATTTAGTTGAAGGAATATTTTACATGAAATACACTAACATCAACGTTTCTGATTGAAATATTCATATTTATATAAAGATGTGCGCTAAGACTTAGCATAACTAGCGCAAGCTTGAACGTCCCCCAGCTCCTTCAGGTGTTTAAAGAGACACTATTTGCTGTTGAGTTTTAGGAACACGTGATTCTCCGTCAACACTGGAGTCAGATAATCCCCTAAATTAAATCTCTGGGTGAAGCTTGACAAAGAGGACTAGAAAGTCTGATGCAAAGGTCAGAACAGGTCGGTTATTCCTGTTCTCTAAAGCAAGGACAATCAGGGGAAGTTTAAACGGAGAAGGTTTACATTTATGGAACTCATACTCAATCAAAAATTCATTATTTTAGGCAGTTTTCTCTGATCATCCAATAATACAACAGAATTCTAACAATAAAAGCCACATTATTGAAATGTGTGCCCCCGATTATAGAGTGTAAAGCTTGTTAAGGTGGTAATAATGGTCAAATACAGCTTTAAATCACAGGGAGGCTTCAGAGGACTAGAACGCCGCTTTAATTTCCCTACAGGTGCTGTCCACAGAGGACGCAGAGGTCTGTCCTATACTGTGTCCTATACTGTGTCCTATACTGTGTCCTATACTGTCCCATAGCAGAAGGGCAGAGACAGTCGTGGCAGAAAATAACAAAGACTTTTGTCAGAAAGATGGTAAATGAAATGGCTGCTGTTTTAGCATCTGTGGTCTTAAATGTTGTTGTTGTGAGCAGGTTTGAAGGACACATTCGAAGGTTAATGTGAGCTAAAGACACTCGTCAAAGTTGTAAATGTCAGTGTTTCTACAATATCGGTACATGAAAATGTGCGTTTTAGCATTTAACCGATGCCGATTCATCCATTTTGTCCTTTTTCCTGAGGAATATACACATGATAGTGTGCGAACACAACGCTGCCATTGAAGACGAAGCCTTCAGCGTCTACATAGTTTTATAATCTTCATCTCTGCGAGCTGGGGAAACCCCTCCTCCCACCCTCCCCCCATCAATGAATCCCGCATTCCCAGCTCTCACGTGGCGTCCTGCATTCTGCTGGATTGAGCAACTGTGACTAAGAATGGGGAAGTAGCTCAACGCCTGTTTGTACACATGACCGCCCGTCTGTCAGCAGCATGACTGAAGAAACGCCATTAAACACAGCGTGCTGGCACAGCCACCAAATGACCAGACACACACACACACACACACATCCCGTATATACATGGAACCACACAACATTCCTGCTTATTTGGTACATTATGACCATAAACTCCGGAGTCGATAATTGGGAGAAGGAAGGGCAAATAAACTCAAATATCCCTGAAGGAGCAGCCCTGGGAGGGTCATGGTATGGTTGCCATGATTTTAGTCATTAGCTAAAGACAGCATAATATAAAACCTATAGATGTGATCGTCTGGGACACGTCACGCCCCCACCGAGCAGCGGCCTCCTCCGCCGTGTTGCTGTAACAAGGTTCCACTGAGAATAGCGCCTTAAATAAAACAGACGTTTCCCAAAAAAGCGGCGGCCCAGAAATAGGTGACCACTCTGTTTATGCTCCCCGGAGGGTTTATTGAGGTTCCGTTCTCAGCCGAGACGAGAAGAATTGCAACACATTTACCCCTGAAGTCGGGGGGAGACGGAGCCACTCACCACTGAAGGGGTTGATCCCTCTGTTGATCCTCTGGAGGATTGCATCCTTCACTTCCCTCCTCTTCACACACTGAATGCCCAGATTCTGAAAACTGAAAAAAAAATAAAAATAAAACAAAGATAATAATTCAGTTCTGGTGTAACAGGTAACTTCTGATGACCAGAAAACACCTGAAGAGAAGGAACCAGCAATCAAATAAGTAAAATAGTAGTTAAATAAAGAGACATTATTTAGTTACACAGAATCCCCCCCCCCCCCCCCCCCCCCACACACACACACACATTGTTTTTCATTTTAAACCCACTATAGGTGATGTCATATGGGGAATTCCCATATTGCATTCTTTATCGCAGACAAATATGCTTGTGTGTGTGAGTGTGAGCACGTGTGTGTGTGAATGTGTGTGTGAATGAGTGTAATTGCGTGTTTTGATTAAAATCTTTGCCATGTATCTGATAGGTCAGATAGGGGTTCTGAAACCATCTAAGAGAATGTCACAGTTGGAATACACACACACACACACACACACACACTCACGCACGCACGCACACACAGGTAATGTCTCTGGGAAAGCCACAGTAATCAAGCACAACCACAGACGACATTTTGGGGAGGCACTCACGCGATCACTCTGCGGTCGGGGCCAAACTCGGCCTCGTAAAAACCGTCTTTGCAGTCCTTCCCGACCAGGTCGTGAGGGTGCGGCCGGTACGGCTCGTTCTTGGTCACCAGGTAAACCCGAACTTTCCCTTTGCCACAATAGTTGAGGATCTGAGCGGACGGGAAGAGAGAAACAGGGTCAGGGATTAATGATTTGCTCCCGTCGGTCGGTTGTTCTACGTGTCCTTCGTCATTACGTTTACTGACAGAAAGGAACCTTTGTGTTCAACTGACACTTTCACCCACGACGGACCGCTGAGGTCCGGTGTCACGTGGTGACGAAGCCCATTTGCATGGATGTGACTGAGCTAAGTAGCGCCGACAGACCTGCAGGCTGGGGTAAGTCCTGTTGTTGTCGGAGCTGTTCTCGCCGGGGATGCTTCCAGCTGAGCGACCTTCGCACTTGTACCTGAAGCGCATTCCTCTCTGCTTGGGCTGCTCGAAGATCTGGATCTCAGGCTGCATCACTGCAGAGATCAGAGGTCACCAAAGGTCAGCGTTGGAGCGCTTCTCAGTGGGTCCTGATGCTGCCCTGCTGAGCGTTTACAGGCAGCATCAGGACCGACTCAAACCGGACTCACTCCCATCTCTTAAACGCTTTCATGTCCTCTCGGCTGCACATAGCTGGTAAAAAAACGGCTTCTTTCAACATTCAGCCGCTTCGATCAGTATCCCAAATGGAAAAGCAGCAAATCCTTTTACAGCTCGTTAAGAACAGATTTCTCTAAATGGTCCCGATAAATGAATACACAAACTGGGCAATAAAGACATGTTGGTGAATGATCAATTTAGTCAGCACATGTCATTTCACAGCTATTAACCATCCCAGCACACCTTTAATTATTAATTCATAGTGTTTGGGAGCTTTTGAGCTTTAACCAATAAAGACGTACTGGTTTATATTAGAATGAAAAACAACAAAAACCTGGTTGAACCAAGTGCATCCTTGTGGCTTATGAACCTGTTTCTACACTCCCAACCTATCACCGCAAACAGGCTGTACGTTTTAGCTGCTTTGATACATTTACAATGAAATAGGGCAACAACACATGACGCCTGTGCGAGAGAGGAACTAAATGATCCAGGAAGTCTCGGTGTGTTTGCTAAACACTGTTGGTATAACAGGCATGAAGACAGAAGTATTCCTGTGGGGCCGACGGCCATCAACAATATTGACACACAGATCTTTCGCAGGTCAGAATGAAACAAGTCCCGTCGCATTTCTGGCACTATTACAAATGTTGTGCTTCCTCATTTCGCACCAACTTCTGCACAGAGATTGAGAGGGGAACTGCAGCTCAGAGGCAGATTTCTTTTTTTTTTTACTGTATAAAATGGTGACAATTATAGCAGCCTCTCTCTCTCTCTCCCTCTCTCTCTCTCTCTCTCTCTCTCACACACACACACACGCACACACACACACACACACACACATTTAACAGATGTGAATGCCCATCAAGAAAGCAAAATGAGGAAGCGAAAGCCCTCAGACTGTTTAGCTCTTTATATGTTTGACTTGTGGTAACTTGTTTTAAAAGAGGGTGTATTAAAATGTACTCACTCAGGTGTGGATCACTCTCCAGCATGGGGGGCAGAAGAACTGTGGAGGAAAAACGCAACATCGTGTGTGACATCTCTGGTTTGTTGGAAGCAGCTCTGCAGGAGCCGACCTTTAATTACCAACATCACTGTGGCAAAACATATTTAGCTCCCGTGTGTGTACAGATTAAGACGTTACACTCTTTGAAAGTGAGCTTTCAGCGTGTAACTCTTCCCTTTGCTGTGTGAGTGAGTAAATAGACTGTTACTCACCATCCATGATGCACACAGACTTACACTCCGCCAACTTTCTGTCTGTGGAAGAACTCCTGTTGACTGAGTGACAGTCAAGCAGAAGTAATATTTATGGGGAGGGAGCGGACAGGGGAATTCCCCTCGGTCACCGCCCACTTAGTCTAAAATGACCAATCAGCAGCTGCGAGAGTCACCGCTGGGCGGGGTCAAGGAGTTGCCTGTTAACGGGGATGTGGGCCAAAAACACTTATACATGCGAACTTGATGATTACCTTTACTATAAACATAGTAAAAATAAACACAGATTCCCATGTTGGTCAGCACTATTTCACAAATGTTTGATTTTTTATGTTATACATCATACAAGAACTGACTGTAATTAGATTTACTCATATACCTTGATTTTCACGCAGATTTAAGCTCCTGCTCCCCCAGAGTTGAGGATAAATATTGAATAACATTTGCTATGATTTTGCTTGAAAATGAAGGGAATGTTGACTCAAGGACATGTGACTTTAGGTGCTTTGCATTTGAGGACATATGAAGAAAATCTTAAAATCTGATTTACAATTAATATATATATTAAAAAAAAAAAAAGGTCCACTATCATGAGGAGAAAAAAAGACAAAAAATAAAAAAATAAAATTCAGGTGATAAAATGTTCCTGAGGGTTACTGTGCTGATGTGTCGACAGCTGGATAACAAGCTGCTGTGTCCTGGTTCACGGCCTCGTCACCCTGAAAATGCCCCGCTCTTGGATGAGAGACTGCCACGGATCTGCCAGCTCTTCCTATTAACACCTGTGGAAATAATATCCTACAATCTCTTCACGTTAGCCGACTCTGGTCCACTCTCCGTCTTCGTCTTTCTTGATTCCAGTGCCTCTGACGCCATCCCCCACTGGTCTCACACCTCCAAACTGGTTCCATCCAAACCTCACAAGCAGCACTATGGTCATCCAGCCTAGATCCATTGAATCCATCCCCTCCCAAGCTAATTCCTTCCTCACGAAAGTCTCCCGGTTCTGTCAGATGCCTCAGCTGTGTTGCACACACCTTCAGCCATCAGCTTGTGCCTATTGAGGTCATCCATGGTGGATTTAGGGTTCATGTGGAATCATTACCCATTTGTGGAGGGCTTCCTCTTTTAAAACAGCCTTTTTTCCCCCCAAAAAGATGTTTTAAGTTTGCTTCCCGGATTTCATGAAATCTACTCTGCATGGTGCCGATTTCCCCTTTTCACTCCAAAATTATACAAAACTGAGAAAAAAAAGGATTCTTTTATTTTTAAGAGTATCGAAAAGTGCTTAAAAGTATATTTTTAGGGGGATCATTTCATCCTTCGCTTGCTGACCTGATCACTAACAACCATTTATATCCCCTCCCGGATCATTAGGATTACAGCAAGTTAATGAGGTGCTTATAAATGTCATTTAATGTTTCAATCTTAGCACTTATTTCAACTGGTATTATTGGTTAGTTCCATGATTGATTTAAAAAGTAATAATTAAACAGATTTTATAAACATTTGATGGCTGGAAGTGAATATTATTGGCTAAAATTCACCCACCAGGATTTACATTTCAGCCCATGGACAGAAATTTCCATGTAGTTTGGAGCAAAAGCCAAAAGAATTTATGAAGAACACAGTGAACAAGCATTGTTTGTAGGGGTTTAATTGGTGGATCCATTTAAAGGAAGTGATAAACATGTACAAAAATACCCTTTCAGTACAGATTAGAAATAAACATCTAGATGACATGTTTGATAAATGCTTCCAAACAGCAGAATATGAAATGATCTGAAACAGAATTGTGCATTATTAATGGAGAGACCTACCTGCTATGAATGCTATTAAAAAAGGTCACATGGTACAAATATGCAAATATAAATAAAGCGATAAGAAAACCCCCAATAATGACAAATATGCCTTGTTGAAAAGAAAAACAAAAAAACAAAAAAACGCTTTCTGTACATTTGCTAACGGAATCAGAATGTGGAAAAGGAGTTTGTTACCTGCTGTGGAGCAGAAGAGCTCTCGCTGCCTTATTTTACATTTACCTTCTGTGCTGAAATCAAAGACACTCAGCTTCAGCCCAAAAAGCCGAGAGGTGGGAGTCTGAGGCGTGAAAAGACCCCCAGCCCCACCAATCAGCCATCGGTGGCGCCTGCCTCTTAAGAACCTCCACGGGAGGTGCACAGGGTTATCACCCACAATGAAGGGAATTCTGTCACTCTCCATAATCAGTCACACACAATCAACAGTAAACACACACACACCAACACAGCTCAACCAACGCTCCCGTGAACACAAGAACAAGCTTGACCTGAACGACCTTTACTTACAGTTAACTGGTGGCTGAGGTGGCAGTTGGATCGGGGGGGGGGGGGGGGGGGGGGGGGGGGGGGGGGGGGGGGGCCAGAATCCCGAACAGTGCTTCTGTCGTCCCGACGAGACCAACGTTGGGTCCGACAACCGTGACACAAACACGGAGCCGATATTCACTTGTTTGACTGTCCAGTGTCGACAGCACCATCTGGGACTCAAACACACCATGGAAACCAAACGGAGATGGGCTTCACACCAAGACATCAAACACCAGGATTAGTGAAGTGTGTGTGTGTGTGTGTGTGTGTGTTGGGGGGGGGGGGGTGTTATTCTTCTCAAATAATATCAGGAGCTAAACTAAGCCAAAAGATCCAGAGCCTGTAAATCACTTCCAGAAAATGCACGACACCGACCTGAGAAGTGCTGATGTAACAGGGTGTTCGATCATCTACACACTGCAACGTTATGCTACGCTAATCCGTCCTCTCCAGATAGTCCCGGTGGTCCCGAGAGAGGAGGTTGTCATTTCCATAATATCCAAACTCTCAAAGCCTCTCAGCAAGTGGATCCAACCATATACAGCATTTACAAAAATGTCCAGGCTAGAGACAAATCCTTTTGGACAAGCAGTAGAGAAAAACAAAAGAATTCCTTTTTTTTTTTTTTTTAAACATTTTTTTTTCCTTTTTAGATAAAACTATGAATGGTCAAAAGACTGCACAGTTATCTTTAGCCTTTTTTTTAAGACAAAAAGTTATATACATGAATATTTACTGTACATGTTTTGTGAGAAGAAGAAGAAAAAAAAAAAGAAAAATCTGCATTGATAAATGGTTGTTTAAAACATTCACTGGGTGAAAAGTGGAAAATGAAAACCAGCACATTTTCAATCTGTACGGCGTACTTCTGGAAACACTGAGGAAGTAGTTGAGTAAAAAAAAAAAGAAAAAAAAGGTCAGATATCTCTGTGACTGTTGCATTAAATTCCCCGAGAGCGCCGACAACATCCGATATCCACTGGCACTAATATAGACTCTGTGGTGTGGGGTCGTCCATCTGGCTGGATCACATTGAACACGCTCCCTGAAGTCACCTTCTCAATGCTTGGTTCCCTACAGAGCCCCGCCCCGTTGTCTCTGGGTTCCTCCAGTCCCAGGGTCAAAGTTCAACCTATATGGATCCTGGCCTCCGTCTCCTTTAGCCTCTTGGCCTGCTCCTCTAAAGCAGGGGAGTGGGGCCTTTTAGACGCAGCTCCGTTCAGCGGGTCCAGGCCTCGACTCACTAACGTGGGGATGGAGCTGCCGACGGGGGGGACCGCGTGTTTGGATCCCGCTTGTTCTGCAGGGAGAAGGAAACACGAGAGTGACAGTTAGAATTTATAGTCTTCCTTTAAAAACACGGCGTTTCAGCGGAGTCGTGTCCTCGTTACATCGATGAGCGGCGTGTGATTTAGATCAGATTATTTAGCGTTTGTCAAGCAAAGACCAGTGTGTGTGTGTGTGTGTGTGTGTGTGTGTGTGTGCGGCGCCCTCAGCTTGTTCCTATTGAGCTTGCTGGGGGCCTCAACCCTCTGCCAGGCTTCAGTATTTAACTATTTAACATTACTGACGAGGGAAACTCGTCAGTGAATTATTTTAAATAAAAGAACACGTACTCGAGCCGATAACAGGTATGGACATTCCTTTTTCTTCACTGGTTGGAACGTCGTCTGTAGGGAGGGTGCCTTCAAACACTGGGGGCTTCGGGGGTGTGATGCTACGGCAAATGATCGGAATTTAAAGACAAAAAAAAGAAATGAAAGTCACAATTTGATGGCAGAGATGTGGCTGAAGCTTACTTGTGGCGGTTGAGGGCCAATTTGATGGAATTCTTTACAACACGACAGCTGTTGCTGGCCGGGAGCGGCGAGGAGGCATCCGGTAGTTCCATGCTGGGGAGTCTCTGATAAGGACCAGGGAAAAACATCACCTAACAGCTTTGATTTTAAAAAAAACAAAAAACTATGGCAACAAAACCACTTGCTGCTTACCTGCGTTCTTGACGTATCAATGGTTGGAATTGGTTTAGCCTTTGGTTCTGAAAGGGAGACCTAAAGACACACGAGTGACAATGTCAGTTCTGCCTCAGCGTTTGTGTGTTAGCAACATTCTCATGGTTCAATAACATTACTAAAAACACCTACAATAGTGGCTCCATCTGCACGTGCGGAGCAGTCCGAGGGGGGGTACGGCTCTTTAAATGCAGAGTCATCATTGGACACCACCTGCAGCGGGAAGACCGGAGTGTGAGGCGTTCAAGAGCCAAACTGTTGCTCTCCAGCCGCTGAGAACAGCCCCGTTACCTCTGCGTCTTTGTGCCGCTTCGCCATCTCCTCTTCTACGGGCGAGTGCGGTCTCTTGGCCGGAGCGCCGTTGATGGAGTCGTCGAGACCGTTGGGTTCCTCCTTGGGACTGCTGGCGGCGTTGGGCTTCACGTCGCCGGCCAGCACGGCGGAGACGGCCGGAGGAGACGGAGGCTTCGCTTTGACCGACGGCTCTGCGGGAGGAGACGGTACAATTGGTTTCTCCAATGACGATAAAGGAATTCCTCCCATTTCCAGAACTGAGCCAGCAACAGTGATGGACGTGCCTTGTTCCTGAGCCTCCGGAGCGGCGCTGGTTGCTGGAGAATCCTCCACAAAGAGCTTTTTAGGGGAGCCCACGCTGCAGCGAGAGCGACAAAACACGGTGGTTACAAATGAAGCCGCGCCGCAAGCTAAGTAGCCTTTAATCTCTCTTTATAAGGTCTCTTTACTTTTCCTCATGGTCAATACTGCAGGAGTCCCACCTGTCCTCCGTGTCTGAAGCAGGTTTGGACTGTTTGCAGGGCGGGGAGCTGAAGGGCGTGCCGGTGTCGGTGTCTCTGGAGCTGTCCAGGTGGCTGCTGTCCAGAGAGATCCGCTTCGAGCTGCCGCCGTTCGAGCTGCGATTCAAGTCCGCTATGCTCTGCTCAAAAGACCCAGAGGAGAAAGGTCAGCGGCGGAGACCTGCACGCGGATGAGCCGAGGTCGAAGTCTCACCCTCTTCTTCTTCTGCACGAGTTCGGGGGGAAGGTACAGATTGAGCTGCTTCTTCTTCACGTGCGTGGCTTCGATCTTCATCCCGTTCTTCAGCATGTTGATGTTGTTGGCCTGCCTGTAGACTGCAGTCACAGAAATTCCAATCAGCACATTCCCACCAAGGATCTAACGCGAGGGGGGGGGGGGGGGGGGGCGCCGCTCCTCGGGAACGCCCTCAGCGGGGCCGGCTTTGATCCTCTGATTTTAGTCGCATGTTTTGATCTGTCAAATTGTAACTCGACCCTCACTTAAATGTCAAGAACCTGAAAATCTGTTTTGCTTCCAACAGTTAATTATCAAACCATTTCAATGACCCCCCCCCCCCCCCACACACACACACACACACACATTCTGGAAAGGTTCGACACATCTTTGAATCAATAAACCAAAGTGCTACATTATTTTCACATTAGCAAACGGCTAAACCTCTTTAAATGAGTGAAGGATTTAACCCTTATATAAATACGAGCGCTCGTAAAGTGAGATTTCCTGTTGATTAAAATCACAATGAAGGTGTAAAAGGTGAGAGGAGGAGTTCTGATAGTTTACTCAAGGATGAGGCGTGAATATCACCTACCGGTGTCGGTGAACGACTGGATGTCATATGTGAGGTCAATGTTTACGCTCTCGGCATTCTCCATTTTCTTGAAAATGATCCCAATGAACCACATGGAAACAAAGTCGTTCCTGCGACAGAAGTTCAGGAGCACAACATCAAAAGTGAACAGCTGTTTATTTGTGTCACGGCATTCTGTGGATAACAGACAGCTTCTAAAGGAACTGTGGTCACGGAAACCCAGACGGCTCCAGTCCAAACTGCTTTAAACGTATGTTCACACCTTTACATTAGCTCAGGTTTGCTCCGAGCGCCGGTGCCGAGCAGCACGTTACACAACAAAAGAATAAAAGAAGTGGTGCATATTTAAAACTGCCCACGAGTACTTTATCATCTAAAGGTATGAGACATTAATCATTTGTAAATCAAGGAATGAGGACTTGGAAAATAAACTCTTTTAATTCATGTTTCAATCAAATACATAACATACATTTCATTTTAACACACTTCTATGAGGCTGTGTAGGACAGTAGACATTGAAACACACACACACTCACTCAAAATGTGCATATACACGTACAAATTGTGCACGCAATCACACACGGAATGAGAGGAAATTAGCCAATGTTAGTTTTATATTAGCTGAATGCTATGTTGCAATCGAGAAGATGTTTACGTGGACAACTGAGAGAAGAACAACGTGATGTCACGGTGCCTCATTCAGAGCAGACTATGATGCACCGACAGTATCAGCTACGCCCAGCCTGGATTATCCAGTTCTGACAGTAGATGGCATTTTAGCCACCGGTCCAGGAAATGTTCATTTCTCTCAATAACATCTGAAAATGTAAAGCTTGGTTCAAAGCTGTAAGTTGATGGAGAAAACTCCCTCTGCGTTCACATGACTTTCAGCGTGTTTACTAATGTGTGACCGGAAATCATTTTTACTCGTCATTTGAAATGTCCCAATCGCATTTTCTTGGTCATGTGACTTCAACTATCAGCCCATAATGAGTCCTAACCCTATACTTTGGTAACGCAGTCAACAAAAGGTCAGATCTAAGGCGTCATTAGTGAAATAACGAACAAACTTATGTTCACGTGACGATTGAGCAGCGCTTATAGCACCACCTAGTGGTGACAGTGACTAGTACACGTGGACTTGTGAAGCTTTGTACATACAGGAGGGCTGAACTGAGGTCAATATTATGGGATTGGTCACTGCAACAGCAGGCCTTTTGGGCTCCACTTTTTCCCCGTTTTTTCCGATCTTGCCAGCTGTTCACATGTGCTTTCCGAGCACTGCCACACGCGTCTGAACGGTACGCCCACTCAGAAAAATAGTCTCGAAGCCTCATCGCCCACTCGCTGATATTGAATATGCGCCATAGAGCCTTAATGATGCCACGCTATATTTCCATGTGCCCACTATCCACTTTCAGCACACGTGCGGCGGGTTAAACCGCGGACGGGTGGACAAAATCAGGTGATTCTCAAAGGATCGGACATCCCCTGCCTATTTCTTCCAGGTTTATGTGGCAAAAAGGTCTGGTGCCCAGATGCAAACTCTAATCAGAAACTCAGTGGGTGCGGGGTGATTCCATGTATTCGTGTGTGACGTCACTGACTTCTCTGCAGACGTGCGGGTGGATCAGTGGGACCGCTTCACTCGGGGCAGAACTGTTAGACTCATAAACGTGGAGGCACCGTTGCATTAATTGTGAGGTTCCCTGTGTTGCCATTCTTACAGCGTTGGTGGCTTAGAATAGCCCTGTGCACAAAGTGTAATGAAGACCCGGAGACAACAGCGTTATCGGCACTCACTCGTTCCGGTTTTCTTTAGAGCCAGGAAACGACTGAGGGTTGACGTGCGCCAGGGTGATGTACTCGTTCCTCTCCAGGTTCCCCACCAACACGCGGATCTTTGACTCCACCAGTCCAATCCTAAAAAGAAAATTCAACAATTACAGTGTTAAAGTTCTCAAGACTAGAAAAAAAAGGCCTTTAATAAACTACTAAACTCTATGCGGGCTCAACAATACAGAACATCCATCTTTTAATACTGTATTGAATAAAGAGATTGCTTAAATTCGGACTTGCACTCACCATTCTAGATGGTTTTCCTCTGTGGACGCGCTGGCTGCGAGGACGATGTAATGCCTGAAGAGCACAAGGAGACACCAACAACTAAACCCCAGAGCTCCCAACCACCGCGGACACAAAGTGACCTTTACAGGGTTTCCTGCCCTCAGGTGTTTCACGGAAGAACGCCACTTACTTGTACTTTTGGAAAAAGTGAGGTGGTTCAAACAGTTTGGACCATTCTGCTTTTCCCTGCAGAATCTCATCGGTGACGCTGAGGCCTGTCAATGCAACACACACCGGCTATGACGCTTAAAAAAAACCCACACCAAATATAATCCCAGCCGTCCCCGAAAGCTTGCGCCGCTCGCGGTTTTTGTGCCGTACCGTATTTAAACTCCTCGCTCATGATGGTGCGCGTCGAGGTGGACACGTTGTACGTGGAGTTCTGTTGGGGGTAGGCGGGCGTGATGATGGGCATCAGGTGGTATCTGTCAGAGGGGTTTACCTACAAACACGCAGAGATGTTAGCATGGTTTGGCTAACACCTCAGACTAAAGAAACCGTCTTCAGCCCAAATCCAAACACGTTCCTTTATTGAGCGCTTCACCAGAACCAAAGCACTTCAAACGACGGTGTTTACTCACTCTAGGATCCCAGACAGGTAAATTAAGATTACTGTCCTCTGGTTGTTTCAATAGGACCGGATTTGGCCACTCCCTGGAGGGTGAAACGGACTACTGTATTAAATCTATATACCTGGCATCATGCGGGATGGGGGGGAAGGGGGTTCTCACCATTTGGAAAACACCAAGAAGAACTTGTGGACCAGAGTGGCTGCCACAGCATTTGGATACAGCTGGCACGTCCTGGCCACCAGCATGGCCCACGACACCCCGCCGAGAAAGCCCAGCATGTTGGAGTAGATCCCCCGGCCTGCAGGCACACATCAGCGCGTCAGCACTCCGCACGTGCGCAACGTTCGAGAGGATCCATTTAAAAATGGATAATGGTTGAATCAATAGAAGCAGATTAAAGCAGCATTTCACATCCCTGGAAGACCCAAAGGGTCAGAGGTCACAGGTGTAACCAAAAATGAATATGACAGGAATATCTGGCTTGGATCAGAATATTGAGGGTGCCGCTCGTGTTTGTGCACATGAACAGAAACGAGTCAAAAACGACTCAACGTCTCGATGGAAAGAAGCTTTGAAGTTCTGACCCGTTCCGTTAAAACACTTTATTGCGGTAAATGAATGGAAAAGGTCGTCTTGGCTTACGTTTGGCCCACAGCTTGATGGCTCTTAACGTGAGCCTGAAGTTTTCTTTATTTGGCACCAAGTACAATATTTCATCTGTAACCCGACAACCTGGAAAGAGAAAACAACAAAACACCAAACCCCTTAAATTTAAGGGAAGATTCACCCTCACAGGTAATGTGAGCGTTCATAATCTCAACGCTCCCGTCTGGGAATGTAACGGAATGTACCATTGAGACTGCGGATGCATCGAATATCCAGATTTTTCAGGATGGAGTCTCCCCGGAGGTCCAGGTTGTCTGGGATGGAAGGCAAGGCCAGTCTGGCAAACAGCAGGTCAATCTAAAGCAACAGAGAATCCAGACCGACGTCAACATCAACACCACGTTCCTAAATATTGGTGTTCAATCATTTGGAGACTTTTTAGCTTTAAATCTAAACAGGAAGTGTGCAGCTGCTTCCTGTTTTAGACAGGTAGATGCAGCTCTGTGATGACAAGGGTGTTAAAAAAAATGATTTGGACAGTGTTGATGACCACTCACCTCTATTCCATCAAATTTAAATTTTATCACTGGTACAAAAGCATCCTCAACAGCCTTGGGAAGAAATAGACGGGACAAAAATCGTCAATGGATCTGAAACAAGCAGCTTGGTTTGGTAGAAAATGAGCAGACAACTGTAAACATGTCACAGGTGTAGGTGTGTGTGTGTGTGTGTGTGCTCAGACTGACAGCAGCGTTACTAAATATGTCTGTTAATTTACAACATTACAATTGTCCTTGCTGCACGTTTAACAAACCAAATTGGAAACCTTTAACTTTGCAATTTGGAGTAATTAACAGTGGTTTTAAATAACAACACATCAAATTCGACCCTCAGACCAAAACAGTCCCGTTATGACAGTCATCAGCATTGATATTACAATACACACGGCTAAAACATTTTATGTGTATACATCTGTTGAAGAAGCTAATTTCATCACTATATTCGATGAATCCCAGTATACCAGCATCACAGCACCAGGAAATGATGACAAAACTACTGAAAGAGTTTATTATCATTAGTTACTCAAACAAATATGAACTTACAAAAGGAATTCAAGGATAAAACAGGCAAGAACTCGGACCTCACAGCGATGTTGTACAGCATGTCACAGACAGAGGCGTTAAAGTGACCTAACACACTTTACAGAGCTCAAGCTGGGTCACAACTCAGCACAGGTGAGTCTGAATGGCAGCGAGCGTTCCTTTAATCAGCCCCAAAGGTCACCAATAATGCACCGCAATTAAAACCCACCAGGTTCTAACGTGTAACCTTTAATACAAAAATGCTACAGACATACCCTCAAGTCTTTGATCTCTTCATGTTGCTTCAATTTCTCAAAGAAAGACTGGAAAAAGTCCGTCCTCTCGACGTGTCGTGGGGCCACACATAAGGCATCAATATCAGCACCTAGAAGAAATGCGAGCCGACGTCAGTATTGATGCGCCGGGGAGTCCGAACAGACAGTTCAGGAGCGCACAAAGCACAAGGGCAGCAGCTCGTTTTCAGACTCCAATAGAAGCGGAGACAACCAAACACCACCACAAGCTTTTCGCTCATTCCTTTCAATTTACATAAAGATGTTCCACTGAATAAATAAAGGGTGTATTGTGTGTTTCTGATATATCCAGCATTAAAATGGGCTGTAGCTCCCAATGATTGTCCTGTGTTTCATAGCATCCTCTCGTCCCCGGCCAGGTTTCCGACCTCGACGTGTCTGGAGGAACGTTTCTGATGTTGTGTTACAGCTCTCTTCAGCTCAGTGTTGATGAACTTATCAGTACCCTCCCTGGACATGGACGTGCCCCCTTCCCCTGTGCTCAAACACACCTCTTCCAGCCGTGCCGTGCAAGGAAGCATGCTTAAACAAGGCCCAGTCACGCTCGCATTAGCCAAAATAAATCTGTGCTCAGACACAACGGTTCGCTAGCGCCAGTGCGCCCTTGAACCCGGCGCCAGCCCGTCCGTACCTTTCGTGTGCACTCCAAGACGGTAGGACCCAAATGTAAATATCTTGCCCCCAACACAGCTTATAGCTGATGGTGGGAGATTCTGTTGAAAAGGGAAGAATAGGAACAAAAATCACAGCAGTGTTTTCTCTTCTTGGTGGGAAAGCTGAAAGTTTTGGCATTATTAGAATCATCACAAGCAATAAAGACACTTACCTTTAATTCACTGATTTCTGCAATCCATTCTTTTACAAAGTTATTTAACTTTCCAAGAACCGCGAGCCTGAAATGAAAACGAGCTTAGTTTTTCTTTTTCCCAGAACGCAGCTTTGATTCAAACAAAACGACGATAAAATAACCAGACAAAAACCAGCAGCATCTACTTGGTTGAACTACGATTTTAAAGAATTCACCATGACATTCACAGGGGGGCCCGACTAAGTCATGTGGCGTCACTGGAAGGCTCTCTGGTCAAATTTGAACATGTGGTCGAGTCTCTTTTTACTAACCCGAGACAAGCTCTGTGATGAAGGTGTCTCACCTGTGGTTCAGCTCTTCCTCATCCTCAAACACCCCAAAAGGTTGCATGGCATCACAGAGTTTCTTGGTATAGTGGTGGTCTATTTCACGGGGGGGTGCAAGGCTAATGGCAGAGGTGATGCCGTAATGTTTCTGGCTCTGCTGCCCGCTCAACATGGTGCTGCGAGGAAACAAGGCGCCAATTCACTCAATGACAGCTACGACGCGTTAAAAACAATGTCACCAGGCGGCAAGTCCCCGGTCCCCGGCTCACATCATGAACATTTGGGAATCCGACAAAGTGTTACCGAGCCCACGCTATCATGCAATGGTCTGAATCTGTGCTCTACGACCTTATTATGGGACTCCTCTCTCGCCTGTTACCGAGAACCCCTGCGTAAACACAGCTTGGCTAATATGCACACATGCAACAATGTTAAAGTGCTTCAACAGTAACCACGATATTAACTATACTGCTGGTCCGATTAACTCACGAACTCACGTAACACGACGATTACTTACCTAGAAACTAAGAAACTCAAAGATGTGCAAGCGGCGACCAAATATTAGCCCACAGGCTACAAACAGGTTGCAGGCGCTAACAAATTAGCCAATTTTAGCAAGTTAGCAAACTAGCTTGCTACCATAAAATATCGAACGAGCTATATGTATCGCAGATATTTTACGCCGGTGTCGTGGCAATAAACCCAAGTATATGTCTTTGAAGTTCAAAATATTTCAGTTACTCTCCGAATGATCAAAGGCAGACAGGCCAGTGAGCTAGACACCAGTCCGAAGGCCTTGCTCAGTTGTTGTGACAGTTAGCTAGCATTACCTCTTAGCCTATTCTTTAGGACTATCTTCAAGGCAAATGCAAAATAATCACAAATGGCTTACCTTGACATTTCTTTCATGACACTCTAACCCCCCACACGGCTCTTCTGCTGTAAACCCGTATTAAAAACTCAGAAAATCAGTAATTGGAAATGATAACAACCTCGACCTGATTACAACAATGGTCACTTTCCAGAGAACAGTTTAAACGTTCCCAGTGAACCGGAATTACTTCTTTTAAGACATCGTATCCGCTCGTGCTCCTAAAAGAAAAGTCAGACCTAATTTGTTCACGACGAGCACAAAGTGTGCTGGATACCGACAGTGAAATAGACCGTTTATTGCAACTTTTTCCCCCAGATATTTCAAACTAAATCGAACGTCTTTTTTTGCCGGGCCAGCGTCTGCGCGAGGCACGCAGAGTTACCATAAACTGGAACGGCCACGCCCCATCCCGGACCCAGACCACGTGACCCAGGCCTGCGGCGGCGCGTGGCGCTCGGCGACCCGTCTCAATTAGAATTTCTCATTGATTTCTTCTCCGTCTCAATCAACTAATGCTTTACGTTCAGGGTTTTGATGCACAAAGTTCAATAAAATGAGAATCCCCCATTAAATGCATGTAACACATTTATTGACTGCACCTTCAATTGAATGCTGATGGCCAAAAATGACATTTTGGGAGACTGTGCAGGAGAATTAAGGCTACATCTGCTGCAAAGGTTGGGCTCAGTTCCTGAAACGGCGACTTCCACGTCCATTATGACACCAAATGCACGGCGCTCAGCTCGGCTTCCCCTTCTGCAGTTAAGGGTAAAGTTAAGGGGAAAATATTTTAGGCATTTGGGGGCAACGCGTTAATGTTGTCGAGGATCCAGGAGCACATTTGTGGAACCTGTGTGGAACCTATTTGTGAAAATGCAGAAAAACCACATTTTGCTGACTATTTTACATTGATTGAGAAATTAGATTTATTTCCACTTAACTTTCCCTTAACTGCACAGACAACTAGGTTATTATTATTATTATTATTATTATTACTATTAGTAGTAGTAGTAGTAGCAGTAGTAGTAGTAGTAGTAGTAGAAGTTTGCATTTCATTTCTATATCCTAGGCTTTTACTGCAGCACATAGGCTCAAATCTTTAAGAGGGGAATAAGTACCTTAAAAAAAGCTTTTTAAAACAAAAAACAACGAATACAATTAAAAAAAATACAAATAAAAGAAATATATTGTCACTGAAGCTGGCTTTGTGGGTCAGCGGGAACAGATATGTTCTTTGCTGCATATGATATGACGAGAGAGAGTCACATAAATAGTTAACCAATGACATGAGGATTCCTAAGGGTTGCCTGCCTCAAAAAGCACAGAAGTGTCAGTTTAAATTCTGTCTACTTTAGCTCCTTGGGGTGACACATGTGACTCATCTGGATCTTCTACAATAAATGATCTTTTACTTGATCAGTGGTTGTTGCTGAAATCCAGATTGCTTCATTAACAACAGGCCTCAAAATTACAAGTTACTCTTAAAAAAATCCTGTTTGTGGGATGAAATTCTTCCCTTTACGCTGTCTTACAGGTATTAATCTAAAAATCTAACACTACAAACGCTCAGCTTAAGTCATTTTACATTTAATTTAGCTGAAATATTGAGTTTCAGTATAGAAAATCCCATATCCTTCCTCTGCCCCATATTCTGCTCCTGTGGTCCACCTGGTTCTGTGACACCTCATAAACTGTCTCGACTCAACGGCGTCTTGTTCAAAAGGTCAATTAATTGTGTGTCACATGGATGAGCACCTCTTTCTTTTGGATAAAATGTTACATAACTTAAATGTCCCGAACATGGTGTTTTGCCCGTTCTTATATATGTATCTAAGTTAATCAAACGGAATTATGTAAACAATTATGAATAAAACTAAAGCTGCAGAATAATCTTATATATTTGCTTTATGAACGATAATGACGCCTGAATCATTAGTGAATAAAAAAGCCCGGTAGCCCCCTCATGTGGAGAAAAACCGAAACGCTCACTTACATTCTCAACTCAAGATTCCCAACCTGTAATTACGGAAAAGGAACTTTTTTTTTTTAAATAATCATTTTTTTCTGACTACCCAGCGCATAACAACATACTCAAGAGCTGTTTCAGAGGTTAGAATGAAAGTAACCAGATAGCAGTTTGTAAAAATCAATCCGATGGCAGAAACACAACAGTAATTAAGCATTTAATCAACAAATGGTGGAAATGTTTCGCAGTATTTTGCTCTTCGAGCATATATTGAGCTAGCATTTGCTTTCATGTTCATTTCAGGTCATTCTTGTCAGGCTGTTTTCAACTGTTGGAGTTTTACGGGGACGGGGGATGTTTTCAGGCAGATCGTCTTTTCTTGGCTCGTGATTGGCTCAGAGTCTACACTTGTCGGCAGAGTGTAGACAGCCGAGCCCTCGGATTTGTCCAGAGTCTACACCTGCGAGGCGAGGTGTAGACGGAGAAGCCTTCCGATTGGTCCTGAAGGCGGAAGGCGGGCCCCCGAGGGCCCCCGATCATCCGGGCCCAATAAGAGGGCCGCGCGTAACGGCGTCTGGAATCGGCCTGCGAAAATTTGGATTGAGGTAAGTTCTTTCTTGCAGTGCTTTTCCTATTTGCGTGCTTTTTGCGTGCTCCAAACATATCTTTGCTGTAGTACCTGTAAATGTGCTCGAAAGCAGACTTTTGCCGTGCACGAGAACTTTCCGCTAGCGGGATAATGTCGCTAATCGAATCTATAGGAATTGTTTTGTTGAGGTGCCTCCATGCTCGAATTGCTTGTTCGCCTTCTTTGTTTGCGAATGAAATGTTTACGTTCAATGTTGTGACCAACATACCTATTGAGTATTACAAACGGAAGAATGTCCATGAGTGTGCAAGGACAATACAGCCGAGTTAGGTGGGAGGTGGGGGGACAATACGGCCGAGTTAGGTGGGAGGTGGGGGGACAATACGGCCGAGTTAGGTGGGAGGTGGGGGGACAATACGGCCGAGTTAGGTGGGAGGTGGGGGGACAATATTGCCGAGAAGTGAGGGCAGCCAGATGTGGGCAGCAAGTGCAAGTACCTGGGAAGTGCCTTGCTTGGAATAATCTCTGGTTAGTAGTTTGCTTGCACATGACACTTTGCTTTGGTTGTTTGTTTGTTTTTCAGATAAAATAACCAGATGGTGGTCTGGGTCAGTGAGGATGTAGTGGATTTTCCCCTACGCTAAAACACTCAAACTTATGCTTCTATTAAGTCAATATACCTATGCCAGTGTCGAACGAATCAAAGTGCGGGGATACCACAACAGGGTCGAATGATGAGTCAGGTTCAGCTGGTTCACGATCCAAATGATGATTTATTGCAGATCCACAATTCACCATCCATGAGAAGTAGCCCGGGCTAAGTCTCATGGATAAGCTGTTGTACTTACCCACTGCCCTAAAAGTTGAAGGTAAGCCCTTCTGGTTCCATAAGAACCACTGCACCCGCCACAGACCTCCCGACCCTCCTGGACACTTTCCAGGCCCGTCGGAGTCTGAGCATGCTGACAGGGAGACGTATAGTCACCCTCTGGCCGTTAGTCCAACACACTCCTCCACAAGCTCCTCCACCACCTCTTCCTCACCCTCTTCAAGTACCCACTCCCGTTCCCCACATGGGGAACGCAGGTCCGCCAGGGTTGCAGCCCGACGGCTTCGCCAGTCACAGTCCTCTGATTCGGAGCATGTTGTTACTCCCACTGCCAGCCCTGGGCCTGCTGTACCACCGCTTCCAGACCGCCCGCCCACGCCTGGCCAAGATCTTCACCTACATCCTTCTGATAGCAGTGATTCGGAGGATGCTGCCGGGGATTCGCCAACTTCGTCCCCCTCGCCGTCAGGGCCGGATTGGCTTGCTGATTAGTTGCATGATGTTGATGTTAACCCTTAACGGTTTAACAACGGGGGAACAACTCCTGAGGACAACTAACCCGAACACACACCACACACACCGCACAAAAGCATTAAACACGTGTGCCCTGGCTATGATCACACTAGCAACTCACAAGGGAATAGTAAACAGGAACAATGGAGAAATCAAGTGGATAATGCATGTCAAAGCAGATATATATGATTTTGTATTAACAGAAATTTTGGGAACTGAGTCAATAGGTAAGCATTGGCTAGGATATCCCCAAAGCATGGACTGCCGTGGGGAAGGGACGGTGATCATTCAGGTGAGATGCACTCAATCAGAATGCCAGAATGAACAAACAGGAGAACGGCTGACAGAAAAAGAAGCTGAAAGTAAAGTAAAATTGTTAAATTCAAGACGGAAAAGGGACTTAGAGAAATTAAAAACGTCACGTTGGGACACAAACATGTTCCAACAGTGGATAATGTACTCGGCAAAATCAATGTTTGAAGCTAGCCAACGGAAGAAACAAGATTGTATTGCTTGCTATAATGCTAAAAAACTGCCACAAATCCAGGGGATACCAGGAGGTGAGCTGGGCGGATGCCCGGACATCACTAAATGTTTTGCCCTTTGTGCAATGCACATGGCAGGAGGTTTACCGCCATGGGATAGTGATAAAAAAGTCTGTCCTACATTTCTGTCAGATGACAATTATGATGTAGTAAAAGCACTACCCCCAGTAGTGCACAAACCGCCTAACAACATCTTCCCTTTTTGTATAGCTCGAGGACAGGAGTTGGAGGAAGTTGTCCAAAGAGGGTCTCCAAAATTGTCGGATACGGGAGGACTGGTGAGATGCAGCAGAATCGATTGGTACCCGAAGTTAACCAACGGGAACACCACAGCAACCATCAAACTGTGTGAGACCGGCCCAAAGGCCCAAATTCAATGTAAACAGATAGTGCCAAACGGGGGAGCGGTAATCTATGAACGAAATTCATCTCACATAGCTCAATACAGTTTGTTAGATTTGACGGACGGCACAAGGCCATTGGGAGATGTCTTTTGGATTTGTGAAGGTAATGACACCTTGATGCTAACTCTACCACCAAGTTGGGAAGGGATATGCGCCCCATTAATGTTAACAGGACAGTTGTCATTAATTATACAAAGGGTGCAACCAAATCAGACATCCCCAAGGAAAAAGAGAGACACACAGGACACTTTCGACACGTGGGATTGGGACTGGAAAGCAACAAACGAAATTTACATCACCTGGGACCAGGTCCCATATGGTGTACCGGAAGGTCAAGTAGCCATAGGCTCCGGATGGATAAAAGCCGGACGGGGAGCAGGGTCAGTTCCAATCTATGGCTCAATTGCAAATGCTCAGTATATAGCCCGAAATAGTCGTTGGATAAATTATTTGTGGTACAATCAGCAGAGGTTCATGAATTACACTGTAAAAGGACTGTCATTAGTGCGAGAGCAATTGCATGCCACATCAATGATGGCTTTGCAAAATAGATTTGTGATAGAATCACGCATGGCAGGAGATCAAGGCATATGTGATGAAATTGGAGAAGACTGTTGCACTCTGATACCAATGCACACAGGTGCCAACGGCAGTTTGACAGGACTTCTGAACGAGATGAGAAAGATGCGTGACGAGCATGTAAGAAATTCCAATTGGAACACCCAAGTTAAAAGTAAAATGTTATGACCAACGACTAATGGTTATGGAAAAGTATGAGTGTGAGTGTGTTATATATTATTATGAGGCGATTTTTACAGGTAGATACGAAAAAAGTAATAGGAAAAGGGAGCATAAGCTCCAGAGTTATGAGGGTTCTGCTTGAAGGGTGTCTACCTGTATCGACCTGCCTGTTTGGCGGATGGGCAGCTAGTTGAGTGAAAACAAACGCTAACAAAAAGTTTCCTATAAAAAAAAAAAAGTTTTAAGAGGAGTATTCCTCACAAGGGTACCAGGAGAAGAAGCTCCTTGAACAGACTAAGAGTAACTGGCTGTGTAAACAGAACAGACTGAGTGTGTTAGTATATGATAGTCACAAATATAATCATGAAGTATATCCAAATGTGTGTGAAAAATGTGTATACTTGTACCAATGTGTGATCCGTGGTACGTCACTGCACTTGCCACCTGGTTGGGGTTTTACCTCCCGCCACCAATGGGGGGGATGTTTCCCTGGCCATGTCTGCAGGGTGCAGCTAGGAGCCCAGCAGTAACGATCACTGGACCATCAGGATAGGCAAGTTCAGAGATGGGTTTCAGGTGGAGTTTCCAACTGTTCTTTCAGTTGAGACTCCACCTTGTGGTGATCCTTACTGAGGGATGGTTGATTTAAATAATATACTGAAGTAATAAGCGTAGTACCCTCACTGATTACTAGACTAGTAATTTCACTGAGTGCTGTAGTGTAACTCCTCTTACCTCGTGAAGATGTGTGCCTTTGTCTTACACCCCTGTTTGAGTGGCCCTTGTCAGGACCAAAGGGGGGAAATGTAGTGAAAAGGGGTAACAGGCATAAGGCAACAGAGGCAGAATGTGTGGTTGTTGTATTTAACCTTTGATCTAATGAGTAGACCGTCGTAGTTAATGAGTGCAATGGATAGACCCTTTTAGTTAATGATTAGACAGGTAAAGCGTATGAGAAATGTATACGAGTCATTGTCACTGTTTGAACACCTGCTGTATGTATGCATGTCACTATTTGATGTACACATGTCACTGTAGTGAATGTTTGCTATGAGATGGGAAGTCCGGGAAAGTTATCAGAGGGTTAAACAAAAGATGGGAGGCTGCCTGTTTGAACAGGAAGGTGCCTTTTTAAAAAAAAAACCATGTAAGGTACACCTGACTTCTGATAAGTGTAATAAACGGTACTTAACGGTGGAAAATGAGTAAAAAATAGCTAACCAGAAGGAGGAGCCCGGGGCGGGGTAGCCCCAGGCTCCAAATAGTATAAAAGAAGGGCAATTCTTGTCAATGATCAGACTTAGCCCGGGCTACTTCTCATGGATGGTGAATTGTGGATCTGCAATAAATCATTTGGATTGTGAACCAGCTGAACCTGACTCATCATTCGACCCTGTTGTGGTATCCCCGCACTTTGATTCGTTCGACACTGGCATAGGTATATTGACTTAATAGAAGCATAAGTTTGAGTGTTTTAGCGTAGGGGAAAATCCACTACAAGGACTGAAGCTACATTTTAGATGAGTTATGTTTACGTTGCACTTTTCTTCCCACATTTGACTAAAGCTGCAGCAGAAAAGGCCAAAAGACCTGGAAAACAGAGCCGGCCAGCGTCAGCACACAAGTCCGTCAGACGCACCACTCCATCGTCGACGGCAAGATCTTAGTCTGAACCACACATCGAGGTGGCTCCATATCCTGGGGACGCCACACTAAATTGTGCCAATACGAAAGCTTACACTAAAACTGAGTATATTCAAGGTTCCGGTGGCGGCTCCCGAGAGGACAACCTCCGTGATGGATGCAGCGCCTCAGCCATGTCGGCCCACTGCAACATCAGCAACACGACTGCAGGTAATCCATTAAAAACAAGCTCAAGTTTGCGTATTCGGTGACCGTCGGATATGATCGTGCGTTTTCTTATTAGGTGACATACGAGGGATGGCACAAAATGTGGGAGTCTGCTCCCAATGGGCTCCCACAGGCTGACGTTGCGTGGCTGAAAGAGGATGAAACCAATGGACTCTTCCAGAGGGCTGCATCCTTTCATGACAAACATGGAAAGATGAAGTGGAGGAAGGTCCTGAAGGATGACAGGATGTGGTTTCATCCCCCCGAAGTGCCCGGACTGGTAGCCAAGACTGTTCCATCGGCCGACTCCTTTTTCCGCAGTCGGGTCTTTTTCTGGAGACCAGTAGGTGTGTGGCGTTGCAGCCTGCGCTGTCCCAGAGCTGCGTGCCCCGCGCGGGAAAACAAGGGCGCTTTTCTGTCCCGCTGCGGCTACTCTCGCACGGTCAGACAGATCTGCCACGCGTCTGGGTGGTACTCCATGCTGACCGAGGTCCTGGCCTGTAACGCATGCAGAAAAGCAGCCAAAGCCTCGGAGGAGCGTGCCATTGGCCGCTTCCTGTCATGGGAAGCCTGCATCCTCAACCAGCTCAGCCCAGCGCACCGAGCCATGTTCCCTGCTGTATTGACATTACGGTGAGTCTGCGCGCTTTGCTTCAACATCTTTCTAGTTCTTAGCGAAAGGCCGGCTCACAGAATTTGATCGATTTTTAATTCAGGCGGGGAGTGGACAAGCAGGTGGTCCGTCTCTTGAGGGAGCGCACCGGGGGCGACACCATGGCCAAGGTGTGGCGGCAGGTCCAGGAAAGCCACTGTGAGGAGTACCTGCAGAGGAAAGACCTGTACACCACTCTGCTCACACAGTACACGAAACCTGGAAAGACCACAAGTGAGATTTCAGATTTAACAAAAAAACTGTAAACAGTCTAAAATTGAACTTCGTGCTGATTTTTGTACCCTTCACCGATTTGTCATTTTGAAAATATTACTATTTCAGAGCGTTTCAGCCCAAAGTTTCAATTGCCGCCACCTCAAAGAGAGCTGCCGTCCCCAAAGCTGCTGAGGAAAGCCTTCCTCCTTGCGGAGGCTGAGAACATTGAGGATTACCGGGCGCAGATAATGTCAACGTTTGGGAAAGTGCTCAAATATGACTCTACCAAGAAGGTACATTTGTGTGTCAACTGAATTTTTCTTTGTGTGCATTGCGTCTACGCAGATCAAGAGTTGGCATCAACAAGGTACCAAATACAGGTCTTTGACTGTTTGTATACATTTTCAGATCTGCAAGAAGTTGTCCGGCGACGGAAAAGGGACCGCAGAGTGGTGCACCAACGTCGGCAACGAGCGGGGTCAGATCCTCATGTCCGTACTGACCTGCGAGGAGTCTTTGGAGAAGATGCGGCCGATGGCCGAAGGGCTCATGGAGCGCTACCAAAGGGCAGGAGAGGCGGCTCCGGAACTGATGTACGTGGACCGCGGCTGTTGCTGCGCTCTCGGAGTCTCCTCTTTGGAGCAGCTCTTCGACAAGTGGGTCGACGGAGGCATGCTGATCCGTCTGGACATCTTCCACTGGATCCGCAGATTTGACGCGGCTGTTCGGCCGGATCACCATTCCAAGTATGCCCTGTTTAAATCCGCTTTATCGGCCGCCGTCTTCTCCTACAACAAGGACGACGTGGCGCTCCTCTTGCAGGCGGTGCGTGCGGGACTCCCGGACATGGCCGATTCCCTTTCAGATAGCGAGCTGATCGAGAGGCACGTCACCAAAAGGGACCTGTCCCGTTATGTGAGGAGGATCACAGTTGGGGCCCAGGAAACCTTTGTGCGTGTCCAGAATGTCATCGACACACTGAAAGGACCGATGGGAATGGACGACAACCAGGTCCATCTGTTCAATGAAGACATCGATCGCATCTGGCAAAATCAACAGAAGCACCTCGAGTGCATCCAGGACCCTCCGGGGCGGAACATGTACACCATAAAAAAACACGTCACCCGCAACGGTGTGAGTCTGCCGCGCTACGCCACAGACAGGGGAAGCAACAGCCTGGAGGGCTTCCACTCCTTCCTGCCCAGCGTGATTCCAGGACCCCACTGTGCAGCCGTCCCATTTCAAGTGTACCTCCTGGCCGGGATTGCACGTTGGAATGCCGACAGGGAGTCTGCCAGTGTCAGAGGACAACAGGGACGACAGCACCTTGTCTGTGTGCTGCCGCTGGTGCATCGTCTCAATGAGAGGTGCCAGCAGCTGTTTGGGGTGGTGGAGGACGCCAACTACAGGGCTCCTGTGCCGCCCGGTGGGGAGCGAATCGGTCTCGAGTACTTGTTTTGCCAATCGACAGACACTTTCAATGTCCCTGACCATTACGCTCAGACTACAAACACACTGCAAACTGATGAGGACGAGGGGGAAGCGGACGAGGCTTCCCACGGCGTCGATGATCCCCCGGATGACGACGCGGGATACATTTCGGACGGCGTTGGCGATCGCCTGACTCCTCTCCCGAAGAACCTGCACCTCACCGACCAGGCTGTCGCCGATGACTTTGACCCCTGCGCAGAGGACGTGTGCGGTCCAAATCATCTCCCGGGCTACGAGCAGGTGGAGGAGCTCAGCAGAGTCCTGGTGGACGTTGCGTTGGAAGAGGGAAAGCTCGCCATCAGCAACTCTACAAGGCGGCGGGTCATCGCTGCATGGAACGGGCTCCATCTCCACGACCGACGCGTTCACCTGTTTGACAGCCTGTACTCTGCACGCTGGGGCAACGCCCTCTTCGGCCGCACCAACGGAGACCCCGCTGAATCGGCTTTGGTGCAAAAGCTGGAGTTCAGCAAACGCCATTTGGCTGCCCACCTGCTGGACTCCAGGAAGAACAGGCTGATGTACTGCTTGGTCAAACAGCTGTGGCTGCACCCGCACTGCAGAGTAATGGCTGGCGGGCTGCCGCACAAACATCTCTTGACCAGATTATACCAGCATGTCCAACAGAGAGTCATTGTGGATGATGCCGAGCTCAGCAAGCTGGGGATTCCTCTACTGAAAATAAACAGTAAATCCATTGCGCACTTTATCAGGCGACAGGAGGCCCTGTCGGCCGCCAATGTGACCGACCAAGGCCCACCTGTCCTCCGACGCCATCAGAGCATCGCGCAGTGCAGTCAACCCCCGGCGCTGGAGCTATCTCTTGAGAGACTGCACACCAGTCGACCTCAGGTGACCTACGAGGTCACTCCATCTCTGGCGGGGACCAACCTTAAATATGAACACGGTTGCACAGATGCGGCCCCTTTTTTACCACCTCCTACTCACATAGTTACATCCCCCTCTCCTCTCCCCCCACAGCCAGAACCACCATTGCTCGCACCATCCCAGACCACACCCCGCAAAGGTACTTTTGTCCCAAAGCCTGTGCCTGTTTGTTCATCCGGTCAAATCCAAGCAACGCCTCCAACGGTCCCTCTCGCTGTTCCCAAACACGAGCCGTCCCAACCTCCCCGGCATCAATGGTCGCCAGCTCGATCCACTTTTTACAAGAGGAGATGGTTGGAGCACAGTGGCGCCGAGCCTACCGCTTTCAAAGTGCACATCTGTGCGCTGTGTGGTCAACCCACTAAAGGCCACAACAAATACAGGAAAAAGACCTACTGTCCAAACAGCAAAAAGTCATCGTCTCCAGGACTTGAAGGCCAGACTTTGGACACTTTTGCAGACTTTCAAAGTGCTGTGGACATTCTTTTGGGACCTCATTTCCAGGTGTAAGCAAAGAAAATTGGACTGAGTGTTTTATTGACTGCACTTGACAATAAATGCTTCTTTGTACTTGACAATAAATGCTTCTTTGAATACACATGCACGTCTCGTTTGTATTCTTTCACGCACGGGGACGACTTTCCAGTCCACACCCGAGACATGCATACTGCAGAAACACACCACCACCATATGATGCAGGACCTTGAGGCTGTTAAAAAAATCAAATAAGGCTGTCAACAGGTCATGGCCACAGCTTTTTCATTTTTATTTTGTAGCACTCATTGGGGAAAATAATTGTTCTTGCTCTTCAGTGTCACCTGGGTGGGGCCACCTCTCTTTAATCAGTCAGTGCTTTACTCATTTCCAAAACCTACCTCTTTGAAAAAGCTTATTGTTACCAATTCTGTAGTTCCAGTTATTATCATAGACAGACAAATTATCATACTTAGGGGGTCGTCTAATCGTTAGGTCACATCTTAGCTATGCTGTTATAGGCCAAGGCTGCTGGGGTCCAGAAACATGATCACCTGACAGGCCTCTGTCACCCCACTGGGTCATGGTTTCCTCTCCTCTCCTCTCCCCTCCTCCTCAAGTAGACTAGTTATGCTGATTCTTGTGTTTTTCTGCTTTCTTATTGTTTTTCTGCTCCCCCCCCGTATTCATTTACAGGTATCGCCGCCTTCGGATCTGCATGATGACCTTCGGCCCCGATGACCTTCAGCCCCATTGACCCACTCGGCCGGCGGCTTGCATAACTAGTGTATGTTTGTATGTGTTTCTGTGCTATGTGCCCGTGCCTGTATTAAAGACCAGCCCAACAGTGCACAACTGTTTTCACAGTTTGGCTCATTATTTTCCGCATGAAACAGTCTGCAATTTTAATGCACTGGATTGAATATGAGCAGACAATATAGAGCTGCATATGTATTCAGTTTGCTACTTCTTTCACATCATATCAAGAATGATCCGCAGCAGTCTGCTTTACTGGTACTCTCAGACGTCCATCACAGAAGGGTGTTCACCAGGTACGACTGATATTTAGATTATGGGATGTTCACGTTGTTATCTTCCGTAGTTTACAGGCTGATCTTGATTTCAACCGAACATAGAATTGGATTCCACCATTTGATTCCTCTCATTTATGAGCACCAAATTATAAAGATCCTTCATCATTCAGGCTCTTTGTGGACTAAGAGTGGATAAGGATCTTTTCTTGTGTTAGATAGATCTGGACAAGCAGATACCACAGAAGTAACTGAAGTAGAAGTAACTGCTTAAATATCAACAAAGCCAATGTGAAAGGAGCCCAACATTAAAGCACTCTAAGTCTGGTGTACACATATGTTATATCCACAAACCAATAAGTTTAATTAGTTACTTTGGTTACTGATGTTATGGAGTTCTTCACAAGAGTATTGAGGTCAGTCACTAGTTTTGTCTCAATTGACTTACCATTGTAAGTCAGAATTAACTGACTTAACATTAACATCTAGTCTCTCTGTGAGGAATCTAGGAGTAACTTTTGATCAAAATCTCTCCTTCAACTCACACATTAAATTAGTCTCTAGAAGTGCCTTTTTTCACTTGAGGAACATCACAAAGATCAGGAAACTGCTGACGCGGCATGATGCTGAAAAGTTAGTCCAGTGCATTTGTTACTTCCAGGCTGGACTACTGTAACTCTTTATTATCAGGGTGTCCAAACTCCTCTTTAAGAAGCCTCCAGCTGATCCAAAATGCTGCAGCCAGAGTTCTGACAGGTATTGACAAAAGAGATCACATAACTCCTGTACTGGCATTGCTTCATTGGCTGCCCATTAAATTTAGAATAATTTTTAAAACCCTTCTTTTGACCTACAAGATCCTCAGCGGCCTAGCTCCATCCTACCTGGAGGAGCTAGTGATACCTTATCAGCCCAATAGACCGCTCCGCTCTCAGAATGCTGGTCTACTTGTGGTTCCCAGAGTCTCTAGGAGTAGAATGGGGGGCCGAGCATTTAGCTACCAGGCCCCCCTGCTATGGAACCAGCTCCCTGTCCAGGTACGGGAGGCTGACTCCATCGCTACTAGAGTGAGCTATAATCATTATTATCATTATATAGTATAAACATACGTTATAGCGATAACATCTCAACATAAGGATAGTAAAGGGACAGTTAAATAACAATCAGAAATACCAATCTGGCTGGGCACTTCATAATAAGTTTGGGACAAATCAAATCTTGCTGTGCCGTGTAGGAAGTTAAATCCCTCCCCCACTTTTGGACTTTGTCTTGTGACCGCGCTGCACCTCTCAGACCTTCGGCAGGTCCTGCAGTAAACAGCCCACGCAAATATGAGCAACATTCCCGTCCATGTGGAAAACTGGATTAAAGAGAACCAGGATGCCTTCCTTCCACCGGTCTGCAACAAGCTGATGTGAGTTATTTCCGTTCAGCAACGACCAATAGGAGGGTACGGAGCCTCCGAGACTGTTTTTACCTCTGCTCCTTCTCTCTCAGGCACTTTTCCCAGTTGAACATCATGTTTGTTGGGGGTCCAAATATCAGGAAGGACTATCACATCGAGGAAGGAGAGGAGGTCAGAGAAACTTCCTTCTGCATCAAATCTTTCTATTGAACTGGACTGTCACTCCTGACAGGGGCAACAGTAAAATCACCTTTGGTCAGTCATCAAGGCAGACAAGTTGCAAGTCAGCTTCAAAGTATAGAATTTTAGTCTTGGAAAGTCAACAGTGTGGAAACTTTACACTGCCCATTTCACAAATGTGGAACTCATGTGTACACAGCTCCCCTCTTTTAATGGTTATGTTGGTTATGCTTACAAAAAGCCCTTCATTTTTCCATCTATGTATTTCCATCCCAACACCATGTTTACTACAACTTGTATTTTTGTTGACAGAATTCTCAGAGGGAGAGGGGCTCTGATTAAAATGATTTATTAAATTTAATCAGGCATTAAGAATGTGAATGTATTTAAAATGGCATTAATATGCCCACACAAGTCTGTGAAGAATAGGTCCTATTAATTCCCCTTTTTATAACCCAACAAGGCATGAACACTACTATAAATGCCAAAATAGCCTTTTGGTTGGCTACATAAACCAGTTTTAATATTTTCCCTTGATGGAGTTGACTGGATTAATACTGATGTAAAAAATCCCTGTTGGCAGGAAAGAGATGTGTCAAGTGTAAAAATTTCCTTTCTTACCAAGGACCAATGTGCTTCAGTCAAGTATTTTGTTTAACTTACTGGTTTTACATTCGTTCGAAGCTAAATCATTTCAAATTTCTACTCACGGAATGTCAACATTGCGTTTGAGACACATCAGCTCCACTCTTAGCTAAGCTAACGGCGGCTATTCAGAGACAAAACACAACAGTCAATGTACTCGGATGATATGCTGCTTTATTCTGCCTCTAAAAGCACAAGAACGTCACCTTCAAATCACAGGCTAACAGTAAACCATGTGCTTTCCCCCGCCCTTCCCTGTCTGCAGTTATTTTACCAGCTTAAGGGGGACATGTGTCTGAAGGTGATTGAAAATGGCAAACACAAAGACGTGCACATCAAGGAGGGAGAGGTGAGCCCTCATTCTTTTTCAGTGGTTCTACTAAGACCAGAGTTTACTTGCCACTTTGTAGTAAGTTGAGAAAGTCTGATAAATTAGGTCATAATAAAATAAATATTGTATGGAAAGTTATGGTTCCGTTATTCTGTGTAGCTCTGCTGCTTCTCGTGTGTTTCAGTGTCCTTAAAGGAGAAAATCAGGGCTTCTTTTATTTAAAATATATTGGTCTCACCTGTATTTTATGTTGTTTCGGTATTGATTTTTTTTTTTTTTTTTTACAAAATGCACCAGATTATCTATTTTCTCTGTGTAAAAGTGTCAGGCTCAAAAGAAAAAAGACAAAAAATTCATCTAAAAAATTTCAGACAGTAAAACTGTCAATATTATATATATACAAACTGTAATATTCAGTGCTGTCCCTGCATATAATGTCAGCTTTTCCCGATTAAAGAACAAAAGAAGCTTGAGGATTCTTTGGAAAAAAGTCCTTGGTTCATACTTACTGTTATGAGGTCATCTTATTTAGTACCAACGGCGTTGGTGTCTTATTCTTACTAAGACACCTTTGAAAACAATAAAATATATTCCAATAAAATAAGAGAAGGATTGTTTTGTTGCCATTTTCAGATGTTCCTGCTTCCAGCTCGGATTCCCCACTCCCCCCAGAGACAGGCCAACAGTGTGGGCCTGGTGGTGGAGAGAAGGAGGCTGCTGACAGAGACCGACTGTCTCAGGTTGTCTTTTTTCTTTGCTGGGATGAGATAACTCTTTCTCCGCAATCAACCATTTCATCAGGTGGATGTCCGGAAAACCGTTTACGTTTGTTTTTACAATGAAAAACTATCAAAACAAATATATATATTTTAAAAAATCTTTCACTATTATTATGCTATATCTCATACAGTGCATACTTTTTTTAGAATATATTTAGGATATTTAAAAATGGGAAACCGGTCATCATTGTTGATTTCAGGTACTATGTGGACAACAGCACCTCGATCCTCTTTGAGAGATGGTTTTACTGCGAGGACCTCGGAACCCAGCTCGTACCGGTCATCAAAGAGTGAGCTGTGGTCCACCAACCCATTTTTAACGTGATGTCACGGTTTCAAGTTTCATAGTGTTGATTTATTTTCAGGTTTATGGCATCCAAGCAGTGCAAAACGGGAAGGCCGGATCCAAGTGAGCTTCCTCTTTTATAATTGAGTGTTGAGGAGCAGGTGTCAGAGAATGAAATACGCTGAGAATTGTCACTGAGATTCTCAGGAACCTGCTGCTAAAATGTTCTGCTCTTATAGCATGATGTGGGAAACTGATATTCTCACGAAGAAGCATCTAAATTGAGGAGAAGATTTGAAATCAACAGAAAATCCAGGCCAAAAGTAACCAATCTGTGAATTGACTCCGCCCTTCTGTGTGGAGCAGATGAAGTCTTCCGAGAGCCTCCGTTCCACCTGAGCACCATGAATGTGATGTTGCCCTTCTCCTTCAAAGACTGGCTGGACAGGCAGCGGCCAGCTCTGGCTCAAGGTGGACCCATCAACATGTTTGGAGCCCAGTTTGAGACAGAGGTAGCACAAATCCAGAAATACACCAGATTAATATGCAACCTTTTGAAAAAGACTGCATCCACAAGCTTTTCCGAATCAGAGGCTCAGTCCTGCAGTTGAAAGAATGGCCCCCTAAATGTGAAAGTCAGCCTTTTACCTGCAAGAGATCAAGAGTTTACCTACGTCTGCATATTAAGGCAAATTAAAAATCTAAATAGTCTACACAGACAGTCTTTCCTGATGCTCACAGTAGAAGATCTTTTTAAATTCTTGAGAGAATGTTGGTTACCTAAAAGAAAACAATGCTGCTTAAGATCAAATCACATCACCTTTATTTATATAGCATCTATTACAATGAAAATTGTCTCTAGGCACTTTAGATGAGATAATTACTTTTGTGTCGTAATTTAAACTTCAAAAACAGTCAGTAGAGACCTGTTATTATGACAGGTCATAGTAATACTAAATACTAAAGTTTGCATTCCAGTTCATCATTCCAGTCCGTTTAGCACAGAGGACACAGATGGACAATCTTAATATTAAAGTTCATCAGGTAATGAGTAGCAAATCAGAGAATTTAGAAAACACTAGACTATTTCGATTTAGACAACAATAACTGGAGAGAAAGCACTGCCAGTCAGACAGGCAGTCAGACAGGCAGACAGACAGGCAGGCAGACAGGCAGACAGGTAGACAGGTAGGCAGGCAGGCAGGCAGGCAGGCAGGTAGGAAGACAGGAAGGCATACAGACAGGAAGGCAGGTAGGCAAACAGGTAGGCAAACAGGTAGGCAAACAGGTAGGCAGACAGGTAGGCAGGCAGGCAGGCAGGTAGGCAGGCAGGTAGGCAAACAGGTAGGCAAACAGGTAGGCAAACAGGTAGGCAGACAGGTAGGCAGGCAGGTAGGCAGGCATACAGACAGGCAGACAGATAGGCAGGTAGGCAGGTAGGCAGACAGGTAGGCAGGTAGGCAGGTAGGCAGGCAGGCAGGTAGGCAGGCAGGTAGGTAGGCAGGCAGGCAGACAGACAGGTAGGCAGGCTCAAAACGGAGACGTGGCGACCTTGACCTCATGAAAGCCTCCTGTGTGACCCTCAGGTGATGGTTTTTGGACCTGGCCAGGCAGAAGCAGCCGTGCAGCAGAGCGACGTGTGGATATGGCAGATGGTTTGTGCGAGACCTTAAGGCTTCCTGGAGGTCCTTGCATCGGAGCATTTCTCTCACAAATGCTGCTGTGTCTCGCTGCTCTCCACAGGAGGGCTCCTCAAAGGTCAACATGAATCAGCAGGAGTTCAGTCTCTCTGCAGGGGACAGCATCCTCGTCCCTGAACAGACCCAGTGAGTCGACTTCATTGTCACATGTTGCTTTGGATGTATTATTGGAGTTTTGAGGGTCTGTTGGGGTCATGGAGGAGGTCATTGGATCCTCTGTTGCTGTTCAGTAGAAGGTGAAAAATGAAATAAGGATATTAAGGAAGTGTCTCCAGATAATGCTTCTATATGTTTTAAATGGAAATAAATCCAAGCTTGTGTGTCCTTCTCCCTGCGCAGCTACCAGTGGCAAAGACACGAGGGGACCGTCGCCTTGTTTGTGGTCCAAAATCCTGAGCGGAAAAGACCCTAAACATGACCAACGTACAAGACCGGCATTCAAAACACAGGACACAAATTAAAATAGCAAATAAACAATCCAGCAAAGCAGCTGAAGCTCCCACAACTGCTGTGGAGAAAACGAGGATCTGAAAATCCACGTCTCTAAGTGGAGACAAGCTGAACATAATGTAAAATCATAAAATAATGAGCAAACGTCAAAGGGGCTCAGATCAACGACCCTGTAAGAAGCAAAAATAATCACTCAGAGTGACACTTTTTTATTTTTGCTTCTATGTATCTTTCAAATAAAACACGATGGGGTTAAAGTGTTGACTTTCAGCATTATTTTCATCTTTATTTCAGTTTCCAGCGATTATTCACTGACTTCATGTCAGTCAGAAGCCTTTTGCATGGTTACCCTTATGTATGTAATTGATATTTTGGGATATTTGTTAACTTATTTACAGTATTACTGTGACTGGATACTCCACCATGCCATTATCCTTGAAACAGACTGATGAAACCACAGTTCGAGTCCCGGACAGGACTCCAGGCGTTCCTAAAATGTCCAATCATCTTTTACTGGATGTCTTCATGCCGAGCAGATGCAGTTATCGGAATGTGAAATTCCACTCAGCTTCTTCGGTGTCTTCAGCGTTGTGATCCAGGCCCAAACTCTGGTGTCTGAGCTGGTCTCCAGTCTTCCTGTCCAGGTCCACCCCTGGAGCTGGTCTCCAGTGTTCCTGTCCGGGTCCACCCCTGGAGCTGGTCTCCAGTGTTCCTGTCCAGGTCCACCCCTGGAGCTGGTCTCCAGGCCAGGTCCACCCCTGGAGCTGGTCTCCAGTCTTCCTGTCCAGGTCCACCCCTGGAGCTGGTCTCCAGTGTTCCTGTCCAGGTCCACCCCTGGAGCTGGTCTCCAGTCTTCCTGTCCAGGTCCACCCCTGGAGCTGGTCTCCAGTGTTCCTGTCCAGGTCCACCCTCACACAATCCCAGTCAGGGTTGTCCACGAATGAGTTTGATTTCAAGCATCTTCAAGCATCTTTTACACATTTTTACACACTGGTTTTATTGTTAGTTTGAGAAACAAAAGCCCCAAAATATTTAATAATGAAAACATTTAATCAAGGTTTATATCAAACCTTGAAAAAAACAACAACCATAAACGTTTTATGACTGCAACAATTGAGATTTACGTCGACCCCAAAGTGCCAAAAATAATTTAAAAGGGTGGGGGTCGGTCCGACAGTCCGTTTAAGGGTGCAGTCTGATCCTCAGAGTGTTTCGGATTACGTGCTGCTCTACAATAAATGCCCCCACACTCCAGGGCAACAGGTACTCCAGGGTGACCAGTCCACACAAGTTGTACCTAAAACCTGAGTAGTCCCAGGGACAGGCCCCCAGGAACATCAGCCCCAAGCCCCAGAGGAACTCCCACAGGTAGATAAAGAGAGCGTAGGCCATGAGACGGAGCGGCAGGGGCCAGCCGTGGGCCAGGAGCCGGGCCCTCAGGCTCTCCATCACATACATCGCAGTGGCATACATGGGCAGTGCCCACAGGCTGCTGTGACCCGTCAACCTTCTGTCCTGTGTGATGCACCAGTCCCACACCGCGGTGAAGACCACTTCACAGAGGCAGCCATGAAGGGCGTACACATAGAGGCGAAACGGAGCAGGCAGAGGGCGAGAGGAGACATCAGCACACGTCTCCGGAGGAGCTTCGTCTCCAAGACAGGATCCTGCTGAAGAGGAAGCGCGTTAACCAGGCGTGGAGGTGAGGACTACGGAGCTGAGCTTTGTCCTGCCTCCACAGAGACCCTGCAGCAAGTGCGTGCTGTAATGTGGATTAACAGACCTAAAGCCCAGCTTAAGAATTTACGGGCTTTGAAATCCACCATTCTACAAGTTGTCAAATAAAACTGTTTATTTATTTCCTCAGTAAAAACTCTGACAGCAGCAACAGTCAGCCCCCCCCCCATCACTTCAGCTCTATGCAAAGTCAGAAGCTGTGACATTAGGTGTCATATTTTATAACACACTCCCTGCAGTTAGTCCACATGAAATCTATTCATATACATGTACGTATACACCTATATATGTATACATGTATGAACAAACACTTGTCATTACCTTGAATCCTCCTCGCCTTTAGTTTTCCCGTCTCCATCCCTAAGCAGCACATGGATCACTACCTTTGTAATCCCTCTGCCAACCTTTGTGTGTGTGTGTGCGCGCGCATGTGTGTGTGTGTCAGGCTAAACATTAAGCAGCTCTATGTTAGTGTATCAGTGATGCCTCTGTCAAAGGCAGAAGTCGTGAACCCGAGGACAAACCCAGGGAGTAGCCGTGGTCCATCCCAGGAAAAATGTGTGATCAATAAAACTACTGTTTTCACCCGGGGAGACCAGAGTGCACAAATTGATTTTTTAAAGGCAGACAGTGTCAGGTAAAGTGCTGGAACAGTGTAGCCGATGGACAAACTGGTATCTATGCTGCTTACAGCAGTCCGACCCACTGCTTTCATATTTTATATTCACTCTGTTTCATATTCGCTGTACTTTATGACACTTTTAATGATAACATTACATCAAAACCAGTCAAAAAATAAATAAATCTTTGAGTCTCAACATTGATAACGGTGAATTTGTTTGCATTGACCTAAAAATGCATATAAAGAATGATAATGTAATTCTAAACATACAACTTTAACAATGAGAATGATCATTATTATTACCGTAATTGTTTATGTGATTTAAGGGAATTCAGAAAACACTGACGATGACTGTTGTCAATAAATCCTTGAAACTACTGTCAGAGTTCTACATGAATGTGTTTTTATAAGGTTGTTCAACATGAAATGGACCTATAAAAGCATCTGAAAGAGCAGATGTCAGTCTTGACTCTGTGCTGCGTGTGTGTTTGTTTAGCGCACACTCTAATAAAACAGTAAGATGGACATCTCGTTCAGAGTCCAACGGTACTGGCAAACACAACCTCACCGACGGTGACTGAACCTCTGGGAGTCAGCGGCCATAAATCCATTCTGATAACAGAGTTGACACAATGTTAAACTGTGACGTTTTCTTGTCTGGTTTTCATCACAGTTTAATGGTTAAAATCAATGGTGCTGTTATGGGTTGTGGTTCTGCCACAGAAAACACAAAAAGACTGGAACCAGCTGTGGAGTCAGGTAGACCGAATTAAACAGGCACAAAATATAATCTGAAATGATAATGAGGCCGCCTGTGATAAAACGAACTGAGCTAGGAAGCAAGATAGAGATGAGTGTCAAATCCAGGACCGGGACAATGGGAAGTTTTTTTTCCCCCATCCTCATCTAAATAGTAGCTACAACACTTTGCAAAATAGAAATAGGACAAATAACTTCATTTACATCCACCAAGGAGGATATGTGATAGCTGGAGTTTGTTTGTCTGCCTGTTCAGCAAAATAACTGAAATTATTTTAATGACATTTTGAGGAAATGTTGACAATAGGTCAAGAAACAGCTGAGTGTAAATCTATTGTAAATATGATATAAACATATATAAATAGTAATATAGATTGTATCTACATCACTATTTGCATATTTCCTAATAACTTAAAACAACCAGTAATCGAACAAGTCTGAAATGAACTTGAGGACAAAGTCATCAGCTCATTCTCATGCATCTTGCGCCGACAACGTCACACTTCTCTAAACCTCCGTTAGAGGTCGCTGTTGCCCATCTGTTGGACGCGCGTGCTTCTTTTTTCCCTGCAGCTGCTTGGACAGATGTGACTGCGTGGATGTGATTGGCTGTGCGTGTTGTTTGAATGGAAACAGTTGGCTCATCCCAATTACTGCTGTGTGTTCTTTGTACATTCCCACATTTTTCAGAGACTTCAATGCTAATGTCAAAAGATTTAACAACATACTTGTTCCCCTCTGAATCCAGTCAGCTGTCTCCTGTCCCCGCAGATGTTTCGTTACTGTGCAACAGCCCGACAGCCCCCAGGCCCAGGTCTCATGCGTTGCGGTGTGAAGGCTCATGTCATTAACTTTAAAAGCTGTAATTATTGTCATTGCTGCTGCCAAACCGATGAAATACCTGACAGGTTAGGAGGATGTGATGTCATCGATCAGGCAAACTGTCACGTCAAAGGTGTGTCAGGAGGGCAGACGTGAGCGTGTGGTATGAGCCAATGGCTGTATGAGGTTTTCACTTTTAGATACATGTGATGAACGATGGCTGGAGTTTCAGCACCACGCAGAACCTTCTGGAGCAGTGTGTGACTTGATGGAGGGCCAGGATCCTGAAATGAGCATTTCCTGCTGCCCCGAGCCAAGCGGAGCAGGAGGAGACACGAGAGGTTCTGAAATGTTAACAGATTACTTCTAATCCCTGTGATTTTTCTCGTTGTTTGCTGCCAACATTTACAGGCACGTACAAACAGACAAATAAGTTCAGCGTTTCTGAATGCGAAAGTTCTCTAAAACATCTGGTTCTGCCACAACAGATATGAACACACTCGCATATTTGTCAGGTCATCAGAACTTGTTTATTTGATCGTTTGTTGCTAAAACACTATAATTTTAATTTCTGGCACAGAGCGGGGGTCTGTTTCATAAGCAGAGGTGGAAACTGGCTTCACAGCTGCATGTCCAGAGCAGCAGCAGCTGCTGCCAGATGTTGCAATGCAGAATAAGGGTATGGTAAAAGAAATACAACAAATCTCATGTTGCATTTGAAACTATAGAGCTAAAATATCATTTCCTTCATAAAATGTAGTTGCTATATGATCGATCGAGCGACTCAGCAAAAAAGAAGCTAGTGGCTGGTGTTGAGTAAATGACTCCTGTCCAGGGTTGTTATAGATCCAGGCTCCGTTAGTGGCGCCAGAAAACCATTTCTGTGTCTGTAACATCCTGATAGTCAGAGAAGTGAGTCAAAAAAGCCCGAGATGAACTGAGAGGCCTGTTGTGTCGGCTCATTTAGACGTCATCGTGTGTATAATGTACACCATACCAAGCATTTATGTTTTACATACATGGCTGCAGTTGACAAGCTGGTGTGTGTGTACGTGGCTCTGCTCTGGTCCCGTGCCACATGGGTCTGTCAGCACCCAGCCCGTCGCTCGCCACGGACACGAGGTTGCGGGGGGGCTGGGGGCTGCTGACACGGCCGCCTGGTTCAAAGAGATGGAGCGGGAGATGTGGGCCGCGAGCAGAACAGAGCGGCCTTTGTGCCTCCCTCAGCTGAGCCTGGGAAAACTCTGGAGCCTCCCGTCTCTGCCCGCACTTCCAGGCAGGGAGGCAAGTGGACGTACAGGTGCTGCACAGTGCCGCTCAGGCTCTGGTCTGTAATGTGTTTGGTGGGAAGGAAGGGGGGGGAGGGGTGAACAATGTGCCATATATCCCAATGACAGCTAAGTGGCGATGGACGGCGGAGTGTAGCGTTGAGAAAATATCACCACCCAGCCTGCAGAGAACGAAACAAACAGGCAAAAAGAGTTGGCACCGACTCCAGCCTGACCTCTGACCTCTGCACATGCTCGTGTTTTTCAGTGCCACTGCTTGAGCGCAGCTAAAGTAGACCTTAATTACTTAGACTGACTCGTAAATGAGGCAACTAACTAAACGGAGGGACACTCCTATGGCTTTGCCAGAGAGGAAAACACCACATCTGTGGATTTCTGTTAGTATATAATTCACCTGTGTGCACGTGAAGAAATATCTGTGGCCGCTCTCTGTCGGCAGGCTAAGCTGGGGATGGGAAAACGAATGCTTTAGACGTGCGCTTCCATCAACAGTGGGTCAAAACTAAGGCTGGTTGTGGACGGTCCAGTTCAGAACCACGTCCTCTCCCGCTGCCTCGCCGTGTATTTACTGCTCATGCGCTTCGTTATGACGCTGTCCTCGTGGCCGACTATGATAACATTCGCCGGAGCAGGGTTGTGTGTGTTGGCAGGGCAGGGCAGGTATCACTCAGCGCACTCTTGTTCTTTTATTAATACAGTTTTATGTTTCCCTGCAAACAGACATGAATGTGGCCATTCAGCAGAGGATCCGCTCAGAGTCAAAGCAGAGGAAGTTGAAGAGTGTGTGTGTGTTTTGACAGGTTAACATAGGGCACTGTACTTTGCCAGTGTCTGGTCAGGTGTGTGTGTGTGTGTGTGTTTAAATGGAGACGCTGATTTAATTCTTCTAGTGCTGAGGAGGCTTCTTGTTGTGAACATTTATTGTGGTACTTTTCCAACAGTCTTACATGCACACGCGCACACGCACGTGCACGCATGCACGTGCACGCACGCACGCACACGCACACACACACACACACACTCACACTCAGGTTTACCTTATTAAGATGAACAGATTTAAAGCTCATTTTAAGCTATAACTTTGTGTGTGTGTGTGTGTGTGCGTGCGTGTGTGTGGGTAGAGCACAAGTAGGCGCTTGCTGGTACATGTTGCCCAGGATCAGGGCTTAAACGCTTCACATTGCATGCAAAGAACATGCTTTCAGGGGAAAGCCTGATAGCACAGTGTGTGCTTTCTCCGAATGGAGTTTATTTTAGCAGCTGCACTCAAACGTGCACTGAAAATTGACTTTGACAAACAGACAATGGTAAATAAGCAAAGTCTTTGAAGGCTGAGCTAAACTGCGACCCTGCGTAACCTGAGCGTGGGTCAGCTGACGTGGTCAGTGGGGCTGCAGCCCAGGTTCAGGGACGTTGCACCTTGTACTGGGACCTTTCTCCCAGTACAAAGCTGGTGACACGGGCAGCGCTTCTGCCTTACACCTGCAGCGACGCCAGCTGAGATGAATCAGGTGAGAAGCAAAACAGAAGTGAGCGCAGAATGAATGTGGCATTGTGCACAACGGACGAGGAAATTCAGTCAATTTGTTCTTTACAGCAACCAGACTGATTTAAGAGGAAGCAACAGTCAGTCTGCCAGCAGCTAAAAATGTAAATGTCATGGGTAAAAACTGGGTTTGCACATTTGTCAAAGTAGACAAGAGCATGAGCGAGTGTTAATGTGTAAAACAATAGAACAGTTGGGCATTTTTACCAGTGTACACCCCTTATATCTTCACCTCTTTAGGATTTATTTTTACCCTTGTTTCAAGTTTCAAGGCTGTAAAGTAATCAGAGCAGATTTCAATATTTATAAGGCATCGAGCACAGCATCAAATTAATGGAAATTAATGGTTTTAACAATAGAACAATAAAAAACATTTCACTTTTATCTTCTGTGTTCATACCCCCCCCGAATAAGTGGGTGTTGGTCCTATCAGATATGGAGAAAATATTTCCTCTTCCTTTCCATTTCAGCTTTAAATGATAACATGGGCCTCAAGCCCTTGTCTCTTACTGTGCATGTGTGTGCGTGCATGTGTGTTTGTGCGTGTGCGTGTGTGCGAGTGTGTGTACTCAGTACCAAGGGTGGAGATTAGGTCTGTTATTAATTGGCTGTCCTTTCACATTCCACAGTCCCAAACATAAACTCACCCTCACATTGACAGCCTTGTGTAACCCCTCCACACACCACACACACACACACACACACACACACGCACACACACACACACACACACACACACACACACACACACACACACACACACACACACACACACAGAGGCAGGTCTTTCTATCAGGCATGCAGACCTGTTAAACAAGCAGGCAGACGGGTCTATTGTCCCACAGCTTGATCTGGAGCGTGTCTGTTGATTTGGCCCAGGCACTGGGTTAGGATAACTCTTGGACTGCATTTGATCTCTCCTGATCCCCAAAAAGCAGAAGTAAATCCAAGTCCCAGACCTCCGGCACTTTCAGCTTCACCTGCATGCAGTTTTGTGAACGTCCCATTCACTTGTACCATCCCAGGAGACAGATTAGGAGTTGTCCCGTATGGCCCTGAACTGGACTGGACTGGTGCTTCTGTGTCTCCTGGACTCAAATCTATAAAATGGAGCTAAAGCTAAAGTGGAATCCATCTTCCTATGCTGGATCAGTTGCTCTTTGTCCACTCAGCCATGTTGAATTTGAGTTTGCACGACTTTATAGGCCGACGTCTGTAGTTTTAATGGAGAATTAAAAATGTTTGCAGCCTTTGTGACTCAATATAGCTGCACGTGCACGAGCACATGGATCTATGGTCTGCACAGATGCAAAACACAATAAAACATCTCCTGAGGATTTTATCGATACTAAAGTCAATGACCTTCTCTCGATTATCTTTCCAACAATGACTTATTATCGAGCATGTGCCTTCATCCACACCTCCTCCTGTCCAATGATGCCTCTAAGCCAACTTTTAAACCCCGATCCTCCCTAAACCTCCGGCTCTGGAATGCCCCTACATGCCTGCTTCAGAAGAAAGAGTTAAACTGTGTGTACCGGTAAGTGTAACGCAAACTGCCCCCTTGAATTGACTTTCAAAAACGGGGCAGAAGGTTTTGATTTACGAGAGCAGAAACATATTTGATATTCATTTCCGCAGATGTGGCCAGCTAAAAAAACAGCCTGAAACGGACCCACACCGACAATGGTGCAGTGTAACTTTCAATGTGTGTGCGTGCGTCAGTCCTATTTTAGAATTGTTTTGGGGCTGTTTCAGTCAAATTCACCACAGATGTTTCTGATTTGCCAAACACATATAATAAGTAATTATTGAAAACACCTTTTTTGGTTGCCCAGAGCTGTGTTGTGCGGCATTCTGTGTAATCGAAGCTGCGGTTGCAGCAGAAGAATAGGCTCCAAGAGTTTATTGAAAGCCAGCAAAAAAAAAAAAAAAGCCCCGCAGTCAGACTTTCCTGAACGAAGAAGAGAAAGAGGAGCTCACAGAAATATTCCCCATCTCGTCGCATTGAAAGGAGAGAGAAAGCGAGACGCTGAAGATGAAGGGATGAAGACGCTTGGATGGAAACAGATGAGGCGATCTGGTGGGTTGAGTCAGACACAGGAAGAGATTCATCATTTTTAATATGATGACAGTGAAACCAAAACCAATATGTGAATATTTATAGACAGAATCATTTTAAGTACAACCATTTGTTTAGTTATTTTGGAGGTTTTCAAGTCAGTACAATATAAAAGAGCAGTTAAAGTAAACCAAAACCTCAATGAAGTGACACCAAACATACACGTTTAATATGTGTTTTGAGGGTCATCAGTTAAAAGAGTAAATTTGGGATTAATAAAGTCAGAGACTGGCTGAATTAGGTTGCTAGCTTGTTTTGTTTGAGAAAATAATGGAGAATTGAGCAGGTCTAGCAAAGTTTAAAGCCCTTTTTTTATGAGTAGCTTCCTCACTAATGCTCAGCAACCTTCGTAATATGGAAGATCAGAAGAAATAACACAAAGTTTCAAACCTTCAATAATGCTTTTTCTGCTCTAATCTTGAGGAGAAAACAGCAGCTAGGATTAAAAACAAGCTAATGCTCAGCTATCAATGATGTATCATCTTGTTTATGTGGAAAAGAAAGACTGTTTGGCCACGTCACCAAACATTGGCAAATCTTAACACAAGAACTGATGCGTTGATGACAAAAGAAATGATAAAGAGAGGCAACTTTTCTCTGCAGCCCAATTTTTTTCATCTCTCTGCGAGTGCATTTGTCTTGAGAACCATGTTTCCCAACACTTGGGTGTGTGTTTCTGCCTGTTCTTATATATGTGTTTGTGTTCTACACGCATGCACGAGATTTAAAGAGAGAGGGATTGAAGAGAGTGCAAAAGAGAGCGAGAGATTGGAGACAGGATGGGGGATGACGGGCTGGATCTGATTACGGGTTTGGAATGGCTGGAAGGGTTTGTGGTGCCGCACTTTCTCAATAGAACATTCCTGAGTGCAGGCTGGGGCAGGATCCACAACTCCAGGCAGGCCTCTGCCAGAGGGACCCAGTGTTAAAAAGACATTTTCAGAACAAATAGCAGGTCAGGATTCACACTTTGAATCCTGACCTGGTTTCCTATCGCTCCTCGCGCGATAGGAAACCATCCCTTGATCCCAGCCAGCAATCATAGTTGTGGATGTTTGCTGCAGTGTCGGGGTCTAAGGGGCTAAAGGTCACCGTTCCTAACCCTTAAAGTCTGAATGAGAAACAGAATTCGATGGTAAACTGATTTAGCCTGTTTTTTTTAATGGGAGTTTGTTTGAGCCTTAAAAGCCAACTGCACACTCAGCACTGTTAAAAGTCAACAGCGGCGAACCCTTGAGCCGTGACTGGAAAATTCCCTCACCTGCCACGTCAGGTAGGCTGGTAAATGTCACTTACGATTGAACGGCACCCCTCTGTCCCCTAGTATAAATGTCCCCATGGGGTCTCGCTTGGAAAATGCCAGATGTCTGTCTTTAGTTTTTTGAAGTGTGGCTTCTGGAATAAGGTTAAACTCTGTCTCATTACTTGACAAAACAAACAAGGATTTCAGAGGGATTCTTGATCAGCTTCCAGCATGGAAACCATCATGATGTGATCCAAAGGGTGTGTGTGTGAGGATAAGGAAGGTGATGTTGACTTTCTTGGTGCAGGCCTTTGTTCTGTCTTTCTCTCCCACTACCTACAGCATACACCACCCCCCCCCCCCCAAGCCTCCACCAGCCTCCCCTTTCTCCCCCTTTTGATTGACTTCATAAAGGAAATAACACTAACGTGCCCATGACTTCCCCCCTCACCCCCTCTTTGTTCACAGGTCGTGTTTACTATTTTTCTGTACGGAAAATCCTTGAGGAATGTGGAGGAAGTGGGTGTTTCCTTCAGGAGCATGAATCTAATGTGGCTGGGTGGGTGGGTGGGAGGATGGGCGCAGCTGTTCCAATATCTCACAAAGTTTCAGGTACTTAATCAAAGGGGGTGTTGGCTTCAGGTTACCCGAGGCTGCAGGCCTCTGGCGGCATTAATTAAAGGGGATCCTCTAATAAGTTCTGCCTCAGTCCACACCAGCACACACATGTTGGTGGATGGTCTCCTGAAGTTAAATACGCCGTAGTGGAGAAGATATCATCCATCCCTTGATCCAGCCGGAGCCTTCTTTTCATACTTCAAGTAACTTTTGTGACATTCCGAATCAAAAAGACTCCTAAAAATAAGAGTATTGTGAGCTGTGTCCACCTCCTAATGGAGGACACAGAGAGTAAGCTCACGCTTCAATAATTCAGAGCAGGTCTTCATGTTGTCTTTGTGTGTGTGAGACAGGTGAAATTTCTGTGTGTGTGTGTGTGTGTGTGTGTGTGTGTGTGTGGAACCACCACCCTGTAACAAGCCGGGGGCGTTACAGTGGTGATAGATAACACTCTTTAAGTCTTTGAAGCTCGGTTGCGCCTGCTGTTACTTTGCCATTGTTGATGGAGTTCTGCAACTGGTTTTGCGTTGACCTTTGACCCCTGCACCCTCTTTGACTCAAGTAAAACACTTTTAACCACCACACATGCACACACACTGGCTAGAGCCTTAAGCGGTGCACACACATAAAGATAATCAGGCTGTTTTTGTCCCGATGTTCCTCCTTTTCCGACCAAAATCCTTACATCTGAATCCCAATTTAGATTTGAAGGTTTCAGACAAATATATGAGATATCCCCTCCTCGTGCTCTACCATGTGTTTTTCTATTATGTTTATTGAGCCATGTTGCTCCCAGCTAGCCATAGCAGCAGCTAGAGACCTCTCGGATGGCAACATGGAAAACAAACCCTGTTTCAAACTACTTCTTTGGATAATCAAAGAACAGATAAACAATACCATGTGTAGCGTCGCCACCCTCTTGACATGATCTATTCCATTAGCAGATTAGCAAGGGGCTCCAATCTGTGCATGTCTGTCCGTGCGTGCCGCTCTATCTTTGCAGATGACGATCTTATCTCCGTCTGATATGGTGGTGAGATGTTTAGCCCCGTTGCCTCACAGTAGGAGGGGGAGACACCCCATGAGTTCCAGGCTGCGCGTTATTTTCTAATGCTCTCTCCAATGTGGGCTCTCCCCAAGCAATCTTAGCAGAGACGTGTGGTACATGTTAGACGAATCGGTGCCTCTAACTTGTGAAGGTCTACATGTTCGACCATGAGCTGTATGTCAGGCCCGTCGTAGCTGAGCCCAGGATGGACCCAGTTTAACTGACACAGCGTTAGCCTCTCACGATAACCCTGAGACGGATAAGCTGCAGTAGATAATGGTGAAGCTAATCTGAGATGCGGCGTTTGCATGTGCAATCATGTTTGAGGAATTCATCCCTCATCTTTCAATCTGTTCACCTCTCAACACTCTTGTAAGTGCAGATGAGAGTTGCATTTCTGTACAGCGCTGGATGTCAGGCTCTATAGAAAAGAGCCTGGGACACTGGTATGTGACACGTCTGCTCACACTCTGCACTTCAGTGCATCAATGAAGTGTTGACAGTAAAACTGGGCCGTCCTGAACCTCCCTCAACCCTCAAATTAACCCTTAAAAACACGGTATATTTTCGACACGTATTCACAATATGTTAATGTTCTTCTTTCTTCCAGCAAACATCGTGCTCAGGTACATTTGGATGAATTCCAGGTTTTAAGGTTTTCAGCCACCACCTCTCAGTACGTCACTCTTCTTGCCTGGACTGGATGAAGCCAGCATATATTTTAAATCCAGCGGGTCACTGCCAAGAGGTCACTGCTGCTTCTGCTGCTGCTGCTTCTGCTCCATCTGCTGCTGCTATGCTGCTGCTATGCTGCTCCTTCTGCTCCATCTGCTGCTGCTGCTCCTTCTGCTGCTGCTGCTTCTGCTGCTGCTGCTGCTTCTTCTTCTGCTGCTCCTTCTGCTGCTGCTTCTTCTTCTGCTGCTCCTTCTGCTGCTCCTTCTGCTGCTGCTGCTTTTGCTGCTGCTTCTGCTCCATCTGCTGCTGCTATGCTGCTCCTTCTGCTCCTTCTGCTGCTGCTGCTCCTTCTGCTGCTGCTGCTTCTGCTGCTGCTGCTGCTTCTTCTTCTGCTGCTCCTTCTGCTGCTGCTTCTTCTTCTGCTGCTCCTTCTGCTGCTCCTTCTGCTGCTGCTGCTGCTGCTTTTGCTGCTGCTGCTGCTTCTGCTGCTGCTCTGCCGCTGCTGCTAGTTCATGATCCACCTCACTACTTCTGAGAATGTCATTTGGTGAGTAAGATGTCAGCGTTAATAGACAGTGAAAACTTGTCAGCAGATAATGGAGGGATTATGTATCTAAGCTCGGTGACTGTTTAGAGTGATGGTGGGACACCATACTATATGTAGCATACATGCAGCTACTATCTATCTATCTATCTATCTATCTATCTATCTATCTATCTATCTATCTATCTATCTATCTATCTATCTATCTATCTATCTATCTATCTATCTATCTATCTATCTATCTATCTATCTATCTATCTATCTATCTATAGATAGATAGATATAGATAGATAGATATAGATATATATCGAGATCTCTGTCCAGAAGAGCGCAGTCCTAGGAACAGCTAAGATCCTGCGCAGAACCCTCAGGCCTCTGGTAGAGGACCCAAGTCTGAAGGAAGGAGGCACCGCCCAGGAGGGCAAGGAAGAGATTTTAGATATATATATATATAAAATCTGGACTGGATGTTCATATATATATATATATATATATATATATATATATATATATATACGCACACACAGTAGCCATTAAAATCTCTTTTAAACAGTAAATATGCATAACAGCAACAGTCACATATGTCAGTGTGTTGCTCTCATATTTACAGGGTTTGTGTTTTGAAAATTTAAAATGCTGCACTTTAGATGTTCAAATAAATGTGCCAAACAGATTTTGTTGGACTCAAACTCTGTTTTTGAGACTCTGCATGAATAATAAGAAGACGAATTCATGGACAAGTAAGAGCAAGCCGAGCATCAAATGGAACTTGACATGTACACAGTCAAAGATTTATAACTCTGGTCCGGGAGGCGTGAATTATATTCACCGTCTCTCCTCTGACGTAGTCGCTAACTTTGAAAATAATGACCTTTTGAGGGGCAATTAATCACTTCATACACCAAAAAGCCTATTATTTATGAGAGGACTTATCCAGGTCTTCTGGTCTCTCTTAAACCAGTCAAATCAGGACGAACACTGACCAGACAGTCATAATAGACCACACTCTGTACCACACCAAACAGAGGACAATAGTGTTACATATATTAAACGACATCAAGCTAAACAATGCATGCATTAATATGTGGTGAAAACCATTTTTGTTAAGAGAAGCAGTCGCGAAAATGTCTTTTATTAAAGCCCCCAAATTCGATCTTAGCTGGTCCATCTGATTAAACCAGTTTGATTACACAAAAACATATTAAGAATATAAATTAAAAAATAAGTGGGCTCACACAAATAAGTGCTAGAACAAGAAAATCGTACAATTAGTGCTGTATAGTAATAATTAGCCAAGTCGATCAGCCTAAATCCTGTAGATGGCGCTATGATGCTATTCTAACCCTAACCCTGAGCAGAATCTCTGGGACCCAGAGAGCCTGGACCAGGAGCTGGTGGAAGGTGGTGAGTCTAACCAATGTTTCCATTTGAGTCCACTTGATGTGTCCAGGAGTTGTGACATCCTGCTGTGTGTCAGTCACCTGTACGAGTCCTGCAGAACATTCAGCATGTTTGGGGTTGACAGAAGGAGAACGTCCTGACAGACACAGCGCACGGGCCGACTGGAAAGCAGACATGGAAAATGTGGCTGATCCTTCTTCTTGTCTAATCTGGTATCAGGACCCGCTCCAGGTCACTCCAAATTTCTCCCACAGTCCAAAAAAACAGGCTCATTAGGTTGAGCAGAGAGCCTAAATGGTTCTGGATTCAGTATGTGTTTAGATTGGGGGGGGGGCATCCTGTGATGGCCTGGCACCTTCTCATCATTGTATTCCAGCTTCTTACCTGGTGAATGCTGGGATGGGCGCCAATGCACTCTGTGACCCTGGTTACAAGTGCTGGATGGATCTGTTGAAACTCATCATGGCTCCATTCAAAGGACTTCATGCAACAATCAGTTGTGGGTGTTTTCCTGATTAAAGTTGTCCCTCAGGCTACTGGAATCAGCCTACACGAATTCTTAGATTGTTCCATTGCACAACTTTGCTTGTCATCACTCCACATGGACTTTAATTCTCTTGAATTCCCTTTAGTAGTTTGTGACAAACACTTACAGGAAGCAGAAATGCCGCAACTCCAAGACACATGGTAAAGCATTGATCACTAACAGGTGCCACACTAGCCAAAATAATTCAGCTCTGGTTGTTTGCAGATAAACCAGCCTAATAGAGCAGCAACACATCCAGTCTTGTGAAGAAGAAGCAGGTCTAGACGTGTTCAGGCTCACCTGCAGCAGACCCGTGGAGCTTTTGTCTGTTGCTGTTGAGCAACTCATTTTCAGCTACAATCACAGAGGTTTTAAATTTCTGGATTATATTAAAATTGACATTCACTTCACCCCTAATGGTCCTGTTGTCTTTGAGAATAAGTCATTATTATGAGGTTTAATGGCCCCCAACCACATTACCGACCAATATAATCAAATTCCAGATGGTAAGGGATGGCATAAAACAGTTCTTTTGGTCCTTTGAATGCATTTATATGACTCCTTTCACATCATCTTTGACCACTCAAACCACTTAACAATACAAGTCTGGATTCACCCATTAGCGCATGTTGATCCACTGGTGGCTGGACTGATGGCCAGGGTGCCCCGATGCTCAGGGGAAATAACAATCACACACCAGAGAGCCATTTGGGGTCCAGCGTTTGGCTCCAAGTCTGTTGAACTTGCAACCACTCCCCAATGTGGGCTGCACACTGGGTTCATGCACTGATCACTGATGCTGGCTCCTCTCAGCTAAAGCCCAACTGCAGCAGCGGGTCTATAGGTCTCCACGGAGAAGAGGAATACACACTACTAACACGGCAAGAACAGGCTAAATTTATCATGTGACGAGCAGAATCATGGTCGGGGTGCTTGGGGGGCGGGGTGCTGCTGCGAGGCATGAAGTTTGTTGTTGGATTATGGATCAAAGCAAATCACAACCAAAGCTCTATATTGAAGTTTCCACATAAAAAGTCCTCGCGTCCTCTTGAATGTAAGTGCTTTATGCTCTGTGTGGGTGTGGGAACCTGAGGCTGGAGGCCCAGAGAGCCGGTGGAACGACTTCAGAGAGCACGCTGCTGTCGTAATACCTTTGAAATGATGTGTTTGGTGTGAATGGATGACCTCTGTCTGCTTTCAGATCATCCTTTGGTGATGCCAGCCCTCCAGTCTCCACACTGTACATCCATCTCTACTCTTTGTACCGTTTTTTGTGATCTCCAGCTTCCGCTTCTCTTCATCAGCCCCTCCTCTCTTTCCATCGCTCCCCGTCTGTTTCTTTCTCTTCCTCTTTTTCTCCGGCTGTGTATTTGGCTGTTTTTCTTGGCAGGTGAACAGGTGGTTTTGATCCCAGTGACGCTGCACATTTTCCCCTCTGTCTCCCTCTGAGAGTCTATTCTTGGCTCAGCAGTTTATAGGCGTTGCTCTCTTGAGGCGTTGTGTTAAGTGTTATTCCATTTCCCCATCACTGCATCACACCATCTGAATGTGGGACTAATAAACTTTCGTGTTTCTACTTTCTTCCTTGCAGCCAGATGAAGAGTAGTGTTCCTTACACATTGCATGCAGGCCCAAGTTCACCATTTGGTGTATTTATGTGTGGGTGTCATTTATCACTGGGAAGCATCCTTTCCATTGGAAACCCTGGCAAAATTACCAGTGTTCCAGTGTGATTATGTAATTACACCTATTGCTCTAGAGGCCACAGCGGTCTGTGTCTTTGCAGCGCGTACGTGTGTGGAGATGCATCAGCGGGTCATCTGCTTTCCATTATGTTTTAATAGATAACAGATAAGAACCTGCCAAACAAGTGGGGGAGCCAGAGACTCCTGCAGGAGGGGAGGGGGGGAATCATTTCACTGTCCAAATCTCTTCCTCCTTCCTTTTTCCCAACAGAGGCCTGAAAACACAAGCCAAATCATTTTTATGATAATTTTTAGGATTTGTGTCAACCCTGCCAGATGGGTGGGATTTGCCACATAGAAAAACACAACACGTGCCAGAACTATTAGACAATGATCCGACAACCGGCCCGCTGAACTTTTCTGATGCAGGAATTCTCACATTATGATTTCAACAGTTAAATGGAGTCAGACTTGCCCTGGCCTCGACCGCTTAATCAGGTTGAAAAACGCGGTTTGCAAAATGGAGATAGATGGTAAGACGATGCTAAAGGGTCAAACTTAGTCTAAGCATTTATTTAAAACCCCCAAATTCAATTATGTGTACAAAATCCTCCTCATTTATTAGGTTGGGGTCAAGTCCCACATTTTTTGTGAACATCGCTGTCTCGTCTCGTCTCCTTAACCGCTTCATCTCTTTCAGGGTCAGAGGGAGGGAACACAAAGGGCGAAGGCAGATCCAGCCCTGGATGAGTGGCCTGTTCATCGCAGGGCCCTATATGAGCATTTGTGGGTTCGGTACCTTGCTCAAGAGTATCCCGGCAGCGCTCTGAAGGTGATTTGGCACCTTCCCCTGCTACCAGAACACCTTCCTTATATTGTCTGCACCTCTGCTTCTCAGCCCAGGTCCCAACAGACTGAGCAACCACCGCCCCACCACCATCACTGTGTTTTTGCTGAACTTCTGTCGTTGGACAAAAACGGCCCTCTGCTAAAATAGTTATGTGAATACTCTACTGATATGTTAGCCAGAAAGCTTTTTACTTAAAGTATTTGGTGATGATGTTGCAGGATCCCAGAGACCGTTTGTGGAAAGAGGATATTTGTTTCAGACAAAAGTACACTATAATATCCAAAACTGATGTGCATCTGTCCTTTCGATTTTACCCTCGGAATGCTTCTCTTTTTCCAGAGGTTTATTTCTATCCACTTGGATAGCACGAAATCAAAACTGTATGGGACACTGGGGACAACAAAGTCCCCCCCTTGCATTCACGTCCACCCACTGAAAATGAATGGGAACTGGAGGCTCTCAGACGTCTTCTTAACACACAGGTGACTAACTGGCCCAACTGGCACCGAATTTTTGCTTGTGTCTCCTTTTTTCTTGCCTTGGTGGAACTTCATTTCGACATGAAGCAGTCGCTTTTTGGAATTATCTTTGCTGGTTTTGGGTAATCGTGTCATTTCAATGTGATGCTGTAATGCGACAACGATAAAGACCATTGTCACAATTTTTTTCCTTATATAGTGTATTAGTATGTAAAGATAGAGATGATGGTGACTTAAAGCTAGGTAGTGCTTAAATCAGGCGTGGTAGTACGGAGTCTGTCTGATGTTAGGACCCCTTTTATGTCCTGAAAATAAACCCCCCCTACAAAGGTTTGGAACTCTGATTAGAAGAACCCAAGCAGCAGATTTCAAAGGTTAGGAGAACCTTGAGAAGAGAATGACTCCTGTCAACAGATAAGTCACCTCAGCCTGCCCCGTCTTTGTTTCTTTGGTTTCTGGCTGTTTTTGCAGGCTGTTACAGACATTTAAAAAAACAACTCTTGTTGCACAATCAGGTTGCATGAAGTTCAGCATTGTGACTCCTAGGACAAGACAGCATTTGAGGCAATCGCTGTCCAGTTATGAAATAAAACTAAGCTTACCAATGGCAATGTTTTGGTTGGAACGTCATAGAAGAGGAAGTTTAGTGAAAACCAGAACTGAAGGTCATTGTTGCATATTCAGGTTGCATGAACCTCAGCACAGTTCAAAGTTCATGCAACTTTGTTAGTGGGAGTTTGAGGAAGGAGCAGACTGTGACACACATATTGTGACTTATTGTGACAATCTCCTGGCTGTCTTCCTCCAAGGGTGGGGGTGAGGACATGTTGACTTCACTCAACCCCAGGATAGCAAGTCAACCTTGATAATTGGGCCCATTTTAGTACTTCCAGCCTCAATACTGAAGGACACCAGTCCAGGCAGGTCCCTGTACCTGACCCTCCGTAGCTACCTTCACCCTGTCTGCAAGCCCAGGCCAAAGTCGCAATGACAATAAGGAAGGAAGCATGGGAGCTACATCCTTGACAGTCATTTCTGGAATTGTGGAGAGAGAGCATCCGTCTTGATGTAACGGGATCCTGGGTGAAAAGAGAGGGTGACAGTGAATTTAATGAAGACAAGGACCACCACCACCAGTGGCCCCCCAGGTCTGTGGTCTCTCTCTGCGTGGTTACAATGTTTGGGAAGTGCGCAATGCATTACGCAATGTTTCAAACCCACCGTCAGCTACGCAGACATAACGAAGAATAACGAGGCCTTAAGAACTGCCGTGATCTTCTCAAAGGGGCTTACATAATTACTGTTATTTCGCTAACAGCAAACAAACATATGCCGGCTGACACATAACCTCCTTGGCGGAGGTAATGAAGCTACAACACATTGTTTTATTCTGTAATTATGTTATGAAAACTGCCAAGATTTAAGCGTAACACACTAGTTTTGAACATATGGGGTTAGAGGAAACCCGGTTTAGCTCCATAATGCTCTCCTTAACATTTGAATATCACTGTTCTCACTTGGTTGCTCGTCTTTCCCACCATTCTTTACCACTTGCAAAGAATAGCTTCCATTGATGCAGTGGCTATTTCTATTGAATAACAATTGTGGTTCCTCTTTTCAATGAGTCTTCATGAGTCCTGCAAAAATATAATAGGTGAACTAAGGGTGGAAAAAGGTGCTTTACAAATATTATTGCAGCAGAGTTACTACCAGCTGTTGCCACGGTACTGTTGTATCATAATTTGGGAAGCCAGATGTTTCAGAACATTCTCACGACACCATTCATCCATCTAAGAAGGTTGGTCCGACTTTTAAATGACATGACTAGATTAATGTCTGTCTGAAGTCTGAACGAGCTCAGACTATAACATAACAACAAGGCTTACAAGTCAACATGATGAGTCCAAGGAAAACAGGCAGGACTGCTGAAAGGAGAAACACAAAGTGGCAACTGACAAACGAACATTGTTAAAATTCAAGAGTTGGAAGAGTTTCTGTCCACACTCTTCCATAAACTCAGTTATTTCTATGTTTGTTTTATGTTTATTGGAGTACATTTAGGATTGACAATATAGGCTTCAAAAACCGCCTGTGTCTCCATTACAACACAGAATAAATGCAAATTAAGCACAAAACGATTCACTTCCGACATGCCGGAGTGAGGTGGCATAGTTCCACTTCCTAGATGACCTGGGCGGATACATCAATGGCGAAACATCAGTTTATCTGGATAAGAAACATCACAGAACAATGTGAGAGGACTGAATCTGGAGTTACCGTGTGCAAATGATGATCGGCTACACCACAGACTTGGTTCGGACTTGGTTTAAATCAGTATTTTATGCTACTATTCCACTGCAGCGATACCTCTCCTGTCACCTCCCTGTAGTTTTTGGGCCTCCAAAGTGTCTATTAACAACGGTAGTTGTTACATGAAAGTAAGAATCTTAGCAGAAAATCATGGAAAATCACTTGGTAAATTAAGACAAAAATAGCATGAAAGACCCCTGGCGAAGTATGTGTGCACGTATGTCCGACTGTGGCGCTGCGTTGTAATGATTGCATAACACCAGCGAAATGTTATGATACAGTAGGAGGCCTCTCTGTAGGAAAAGGACTACAACAACTATCAGTACATCAACAGCAACATTAAAACACCCACTGTCATCTCTGTTAATATCATTTTAAGATGATGTCAATATTACTCCAGATGTTGATAAGTATGGTTTTTTAATGGAACCATTAAAAGAACCTTATTAATGCAGCAGTTTGGGTGTCATGATGTCCGTCTTTTGACTGGTGGACAGCTGCTTTGCTTTTGTTGGGACAGACAGCTAAAAGATGATTTTCCCCAATAAGTGAAATAAGATACTTTAGAGCTACTTTTTTCTTGTTTTTATATTTTGTTTGAGAGGGGGAAAAAGACCAAAGCTGTCTGGTTGTCATGGTGTTGTCTTTTGTGAGTATTTACTTTTCTATGACAACTTTTTATATATACAGTATATTAAAAAATGTTCCAGAAAAAGAGAACATTCCACACAGAAAATGTGCCTGCATGACAACGGCATCTATCTTCTTTAAAAACACAGACTGGAAGGACCAAAGTTGGCTGCCCACCATTCAGCCAGACTGTCTCTCATTATGGAGCGTTAGAAAAGTGGAAAGTTAGAAACAAAACTGCATGATAAGGAAAAAGCACAGGGAGGATTTTTCAGTGTTTACAAAGAGGATTGAGCAGGATTTCTGAGATTGTTTGGCTAATTGATGTCAGTTTGTTGGGTGTTTCCCCTGAGTGGCGTGTAAAGATCGTTTGCTCGGGCGAAGGACGTATTAATGGCGTGTGCACGTACAAATGCACGTGCATGCATCACGTGCATATGTCACCAGATGTGCATTAAGGAAACAGCTTTAGGTGTGATTGTGACCTGAAGTAGCAGCTGCTAAATGCTCAGAAATAGGTAGAAATACAGCAAAGTACAGATACTTAGTTACAGTAACTGTAGTCTAGCTACATCAGTACTCTGGCCTGAAACAGCTTCCTCGTGGATGTACGTCTGGCTCCAACTTTCTGCACATATAAATGGTGTCAAAGAATAAAATGCACATTATAAATATATGAATAAATAACAAACAGGCCCGCTTGGAAAGAAAAAGTGGTTCCCAACAATTTTGCCTTGAGTGTGCGGTTACATGCTCGCATGCGGTTCAATTTTGTGGTCCGTTGAGTGTATAGAACTCAAAAACAACACTGTCACTTGGCACAGGAGACTTCAGGACGGCTGTGATTGGCTGCAGCAGCGAACGCTGATCCACATTAAATCCCTGCAGAGGGAGAAACCGAAGAGGGAGATTTAGCCAGAATGAGAGCATTCCTACTTTTATTGTACAGAATATGGTTCAAGCTGCTTCACACTAAGCTGCTGACACACACATCATCATTATCTGCTGCACATTATCTTTTACACATGTGGATACACACCTTTCCTGTGGATAAATCATTTTGTAAGTCTGTCTGAGCGTGTGAGAGATTTATAAGGTCTTGGATTTTGCTGTGACATTTTCCTCCCCAAAGTAAATGTAATATATTAACACAGCGCTGATAATGAAGAACACTCCTCTTTAAGAGAACTCTTTAAAAGCAATGTTCCCATTTAAAGGGACAGTTTATTATTCTCCCTGTATTCATCCACATTTTCATTTTTAAACATCCTATTTGTTACCCATATAACTGCAGTAAAAGCAAGAAGATGACAACAGGTTATTTAGGTGGATTCTTGAGCTCTTTTTAAAGCCAGACTGAAAATAGGCTGTGATACTCAGAACATGTGCTTTGTTGTGTGTCAGTTTTAATCCAAAGAGCCCATTTCAGCTCAGTAATGAGGAGGTGTTTTCTACATTTGCTGTGTTTAGTTTTATTAATTATATTGCAGTGGAGCTACTGTACACGATCTTTAACTGCTCACCTGAACTTAAATTCTACTTATCAAATCAAGGTTTTGGTGGTATGAAGCACATATTTAATACATCAACACGAGGTTTTTACATTTAGGAACGTTTAACTAACTATGAGTCTGTCTCACCAGCATAATTAGAGTCAGACCTTATTAAAATTGCTTCTTATATCTTCTGCTCTTCACTTATCCCCCCCACCAGAAGAAGGTCAGTGGATCTCTGCCCGAGCAAAGATGCTTTTTCGGCCACATGCTGGAGTACGACAACGTGAATGAAAAAACCAGGGTATGAAAGCCAAACATGTTTAGAGGTTATGAAACCTCCACAAAGTCACACATGGCCACTAAACCCACCCAATAAATGACCCCCCCCCCCCCCCCCATTGTTGAGTCTACTAGTTAACACTAGAAAATAACGTGACCTTTAATGTAAAAAAGAAAAGAGCTGAAAAACCAGCTTGATCATGCTGCCTCTGTGTTTTGTGACCCACCCTGATTATTTGGGTTGTCATGGACGCCTCCTCAGGGAGACGTCCTCTCTGTCCCACCTCAACTGGCTCCTCTTGACATGGAGGACAAGCAGCTTCCCTCAAGGCCTCTCTGATCTCTTAGCTCCTGACTTTCTCTAATCATGAACCTAATCGCCCTCCAGGCACTTTCATTCCAGACCCTCTTCTCTGTTTAGGCCATTTCTTTGCATATTTTTTTCTTATATTTCCCATCTCTGGTAAAAAAAAAGACCTTGACACAGTCCTTTCCTCCGTGAAGCTGCTGATCTTCATCCCTCCATCGCCTGCTGTGTTCATTTTGAGCACTTCCTGTTCCAGCAACAGAAGGACCGGTTTTGGATGAGCTGTTGTAACTTTCGTCGTGCGGGGGAAGGTTGTTCCTTCTCAGATGATTAAACGCCCACATTGCTGGACCTCTGAATGAGGCCCTCTGCTGAGATGTGGGGTCAGTCGCAGGTCTGCTGGAACTAAGCTGAGACCTTGCGCTGCCAGTTGGAGCACAAGCATCAGCAGAACAATCCGACTGGACCTTTATCTCAATAATTTAACAATTAATTGACTCCACCGATAAATCTGTCACGGTTGATGACGAAGACGTAAAGATGTAAACATTCCCGTGACTGGATTAAATATGAAGTTAAAATAACTGGCTGTTTTGGAAAGTTCTTCAAATTCAGAGCGCAGACAGAAAACGGGGACTGGCCGCTTACAAAAAGAGTGTGATTCTGGTTCATTTGTGGTCAGTTCAAGAAAACTGTACACCTAAAACGCTCCCCTGGCTCCCACCATTTTGTTTTACAGGAGACCCACAATATACCCTCGTCAATCTGCCCCACAATCAACCCTATAATTTGAGTAAAAGACTCTGGGCTGTTATTTTTATTGAATTCCTAATAATGTTGCTGAGATTACAGTTTACAGATTACAGGCGACATGAGCTTGTGGCTCAGTTGAGGGAGCTGCTGTGGGGCCCAGTAGGGAGGCTGGAGTTCATGTGTGGGTGGGAGGTTCAGACAGGTCTACCAACAGAAAAGCCTGAGAAACGATCCAGAGATAATCACAAATATGCTTTTGTTCGCTTTATCAGTAAATTTACCATCAAGGCAATAAATGTCTTTCCCGTGTTGCATCTTTTAGCAGCAGCACAGAATTTTCTCAGTTGCTGTCAGATCTCAAACCGCCCTAAAATGACCCAAACGGTGAGGAAAACACAAGCGATGACCTCTCTCAATCAGTAAATAAGTAAATAAATGTAGTTTTTACTGTGCTGTGTGTTTGAGGAATGGAGAGAGAGAGGGAGAGAGGGGGGTGGAGAAGTATTGCAGCAGTTTAAGTGTACAGATCATTGTTCCTTGGATTCTAATGAGGCTCCAATGAGAGTCCATTCACCATACTGAAACTCATGGCTGCAGCATGACTCAAACATTTGTTATCCAGGGCTTCATGTCCTCTTTTATGAAATTTCAGTGAATCATGTCGCCTAATTAGTTCCACAAGAGACGTGTTTTGTTGCCATCGCTAAGCAACAAGTCTATCATTGCTGACGATGAATGGGAGAATTTCTGGCCCCTTTCAAGGCCAAGGCAGTGACGTCAAACACCAGCCTGATCTTCATCCCTCGTCTCCATCCGCAGGGTATCACATTTGCAGCAGAGCGTGTGTGTTCTTGCATGTGTGCGAGAAAGAAAAACGATGGGATTTAAGATTCAACCCCGACAAATGCAGGGATGGAATTACTCCAGTATTCCTCAAAGTGAGGGACTGTGAGCTACATCACAGCAGAAGTCCGACCTTCACAATAAAGGAAAGAAGCAGTAACTGAGTGTGCTTAGTTTTAAAGGACTCAAAATTCAATCTGAACTGACATAAGTCAGTTTGTTTTTTAATGTAACGCGTGTAAAACCTTTGGATGGAAGAATATTAGTTTGAGATGTGACAACAGAGCAGCCGTAGATCATCTTAGATCATCTCCTCAGCCATCAGACACTGTTGTTGAACTGGATCTTTGCCTTTCCCATGACGGGGAGACCACCCTACACCTCCCAGATGTAGTCTGTCTTCTTGGATCTTCACCTCCGAATGATGCTGTAATCACTGGTGAGAGATTAACAAGGTTTTAAATTAAAACTGGAGAAGATGGTCTGAAGTCATTCCCACGTCTTCACGTTGCAGGTTGCAGGAAAAAAAAAACCCAGTCATGTTTTACTGCATGCTCTCGAATGGAAATGAGATGGTTGGTTAGTTTGGATGCAGTGGCTAACCAACTGGAAGAAGATCTTCTGAGAAGGAACATTTCTATTGTCTTTTGACCCCATAATGTGCTTGCAAATTATTTTTATTTAGATATGATGGAGACTGTTGTCAAGTCATTTCTGGCTCTTGGTCTGATGAAATGAACATCTTTTTCCCTGAGCATTTTACCATAGATGGACCTCGTGTCACAGTGGTGGCCTTGACCACCATCACCACCACCACCACTAGAAGGTTCCAGGCTGCATTCCTCTGGGGTCCAGGGCCCTTTCTTTGTGGAGATCTGCCGGGGTTCTGTGAGCACCTGAACGTATTTGCATTGTTGTTTCTTTATCAGCACTAATTCCATGGTGACCACTCTTCCCATGACAGTCTGACGTCGTTGTTCATCTCCTAAACAGAAGAAATGAAAGTTTCTAAGGGTGTTCTGTAGCTTTGTGAACTTCTCGCTGCACTGTTTCTTTTTTTGCCTTCTTTTCAGACGTTTGAAGTCTTGGTTTCTGCTGGGTTCCTGTTGGTGTCTGCTTTCTCAGCCCCTCCGCTGGAGTTGTAGATCAATATGCCCCTTGACCCCGCGGCGGTGGGGAGTCGTGTTATCGTAGTGAGAGGAGCTCGGCTGTGGTCCATGGCAGCTTCTCAGCAACTGCCAGTCAAGCAGCGCTGCGATTTACTCTGGCTCTGAAGCCAAAAATAAGCAGAATAGAGTTAAACGTGTCCTTGGCTTAGAAAGAAGTCTGATTTTTGCCTCAGCCAAGAACATTCTCTGTGTGTGTGTGTGTGATTGTTTGCTCAGAACCAACATGTGTTGTGGCTCAATCAGACCAGAACATGGAAACTGTGAGTGGCTGCAGATGTTAAAGGGGCAAAGATGATTTTTTTTTCTTCACACTTCCCTCAGAACTCTCAGCAGGCCGTTCTTATCTCACACTCACTGGGATGACTGGGATGTCGGATCGCACATAGTTTGCTTTTTCCATCCTCCAAATTTACGATCTTTCTGAACAAATGATCAGTCACGATATTTACTTCACTTGACTGGAGCACCGCGTTTATTTTGGATGCGTTGGAGGAGCAGATTTTCCGGCCATGGATCTGGAGAAAGACTCCATGTGTGATAAATCCATTATGGGGAGGTCTTCCTAAATCTCCAGTTTTTTGTCATTTCCTGTCAGGAGACATGTTCAATATATTGCAGGAGCAGAATACGTTATCTTCTTCCTCTAAATAAATGTAGATGCAAGCAGGACAGATGTGGAAGAGCACAGCTGAATTAATGCATTCAGATAGTTTAGTTTGAAAGGTTCAAGTGCTGGTAAGAATTACTCGGACGACAGGTTGAGACCTGTTAATGCCTTGTTGAGCCTACAGCAATGACATTTACCAGTGAAGATCAACTTGAAATGTTTGAGAATTGCACAAGGAGAGTATAGATCACCCGGTATTAGCCTGAAAAGCTGCGTGTGCGAACAGGCCCGACGACCTGCCGTCACTATGAGTGACGAAGGTCAGCTCCCAGAGTTGCAGGCGCTTGTTTACAGGAGCACATCTACGAGGTCACAGGACTTTTCTGTACTTCACCTTCCTTTGTCCTCCATGTGTTTAGAATTGTCTGGATCTGAGTGCGGATCCATCTGTCCCTGATCCTCGCTACTTCTGTGTTTGTTCATGGAAGAATTCACTGGTTCGGTCCCAGCGACCACAGGATGCACGACGAGTCACAGCGGGTCCGATGCCAAGAGACGGACCGATATATTAGGCAGGAAGTTTGAAAGTTTAGGCTGGTCCCCAGCACTGGAACGGTCTTTGTTTATTTCCTGTGTAAAGGAAGCAAAGTTCATATTCGATTCTGATCTTATGTTGCAGCTCATGAAACTGACGTTATTAATGTTTAGATCTTTTTTTTTTTAACCCCAGCTCTGTACGTCGATGACCTGCACATGTTTGTGTGAAACGGATAGTTAACTTTTTGTCCCTGGCAAACAAAGTGGAAAGTTGAACATAGAACACACCCTTCATTCGCCCCTCTGTCTTCATAATCACTCTTTCTCTCTTCTACTCATCCCATAACATCCTGCCCTCTTTCCACTGAGCCCTTATGCAACCCAATCAGAGCCCTATTTAGGGAAATCAAGTTAAATAAACTGTGATGTGAACCAAATCCAAATAAGGCCTCTTATATAAGAATGAGGTTGCTTCATAGATGAATGGCTCTTGGAATGGACATAGATTCCCAAGGCCGGTATTTATTTTCATTACCATTAGAACTGAGTATAAATTCATTTGAACTCTTTTAACATCTCTTTGAAATCCCACAGCTGGACCATAGATTTAAGTCATTTGTCTTTCTTTTTGCTGTTGTTAACTAAATTGTACAGAGACAAACTGCAAGCTAATGAAGCCCTACCTGTATTGTGGCATCACTTTAAAGGAGAACGAAATGCTGCTTATCCTGCTGCCAGTGTGAACAGGCTGCCAGTGAAGCTGCTAATTCTGCCTGCCCGCCTGTGAGCACAGGCTCCATTTATGAATATCAAGCCCTAATTGAGTTTATTTGGGATAATTAGGGCAGATAAATGAGCATGGGTGGACGTTTGGAGGTTATTTTGTAAGACGGCCAGTGTTCCTCCTCACACAAAGTAGCAGTAAACGGTCCTGCTGCTGGGTTCTTGTCCTCCTACAGCCCCTCCATCTCTTCTTCTGCACTGACCCGGCTGCTGGTATCTCATCCACACACTTTGCTGAGAGACACAACAAACTTGGCTGTGGCACGAATGATTGCACTACCCTGGTGGGGCTGCAGAAGGTCTGCTGCATCTGACACCTCATGCTAGCAGGAGGTGGTGGTGGTGGTGGGAATGGGGGGATCTGGAAAAATACTAGATTTGCTAAGAATCCGTCCTGGAGATGAGAGGCAAGGGTTCTGTGGCCAACAGCATGCAAGCCCATTCGATTGCAGGGTTTGTCTTGTGAACTGCTTCTCCTTTTTACCTCTTATTCTGCAAACAGGCCAGACAAAATATGACTGGTTTTCCCTTTATTTCTTTGCGCAGTGTATATTTGCAGATTGGTAACATGGTTGAAGCCTTCTGGGGACTCATGAAACCATAGATATTATGATGAACACCAGGTTTAACCATTGTTAAGCCCCGCAGGTCACAGCATTGACTGGCTCATTGTTGACTCCTCGCCATAGTGCATTGATAGGTCAGGTCAGGTCAGTCCGCCCCCCTCAGGCTAAACTCTGCAGCATCTGCCTTTCATCTGACGAGCTACAGACAAACGAGACTAGAGAATGCATTAAACAGCAACGAGAATACCTGGTTTTGTAGAGCAAAAGGGCTCCGAGGAGGGTTTAGTGATTCATTTGATGGGTGACAAGGCTTCACACAGATCTCAGATGTCACCTCATTCCAACCACACTTTCCGCCATTTGGTAATCCCGCTCTCTGTAAAATGGGATTAAATCCCCCAAAACAAACACGGCTAAATTACAGCTCTCTGGAAATGACTGCAGGTGATCCCAGCTGAGAGGTTTAACTGTTGTCTTTCTCTATAAATTTGGAGGTATAAATTTACTGTCCTGGTTTGATGTGCCACCTTTTCACCACCACTGAGCTGTGTTAACTGTTACGTAAGCCTGACAACGCTGCCTTGAGCCCAGACCATGGGCAGAACAAAAACATCCATCGCGCCCTCCCTCCAGCCCCCCTCCGTCCCTCAGTGTGTGCCCGTGCAGTCTGCTTCCTGTAGCCGCTGCAGCATTGACAGCTTGGTTGTAACCTCTGGCCTAATGTAGCGGATAAGGATGTGTCAGTGGAAACCAGCAGGGTCAGGTTGGCTCCTAGTCCTGGGATCTTAGTTCCTGGCTGCGCTGCGGGTCTACCGTCCCTAGCTGCAGCTCCACACATGTGTTTCCTGTTTCTTTCTTTTCTTTTTTTTCTAAAGCCCTTTCCTGGAGCTTTGTTTGGTCTGACCTCTGGGAATCATTTTAATTTTGGTGTGCGACAGAATACTCACCAACTTCATGGTTTGCATGGTGTTGTTTTCTATTTTAGCATCGCTTTTGACAGTGTCTTCTGCTTTTTGATGAATTGAGCCGGTAACTCCGGCCGACCTCTTACTGACTGACAAGTTCAAATGTTCCAGTGTGAGAATCCTTTGGCGATAATAGGATAATGTTTGTTCACTACTCTAATTCAAACCCTGATGCCAGAACTAGAAGAGATACTCTAACATTTGACACAGAATCTGGCCTAATCCTGTTCTATCAATGTCCTCCGCTGGTCTCTTTGACAACCCTCTCCACTATATTTGATGATGTTGGATGTTGTTCAGTGGATCCTTGACACGATTTCATTACATTGAATTCCTCACGATCAAAGTCTTATTTGCTGGATTAAGGCCCCCAGATTACACAGATTCTATGACCATCAAGAAAAAGCACAATCACAGAATTGTGACGTTAAAAGGGTGTTTAGAGCGTTGAACTTATAGACTTGTCACACATCATTATCCCGTTGTTTGACCTCTGCACTCAAACCAACAACTGGGTCGAGGACGCTCATAAAACCAGTCCTCAAACTGAAAATCTGCCCCCAGACACCTCTGTGGTTGCACCCCAGGGTACTGTACACAACCTGACACACATACAAAAACCCTGCAGACTTCAGGAGCAGCAGAGGAAACCCAGCGAATTGAGAGGAAAACATTCACACCTTCATTTTCTAAAGAAAAACAACCAACTTCTCAAGAAGCCTGAAAGTGCAACAGCAGACTTCCGGAGGCGACGCGGCACAACTCTGCAGGCTGATGTCATACTTGACCACAGTACAAAATGGCTGCATAACTCCAAATAACGGGACCTGTTTCATAAAAATGACAAAAACATCATTAGTTTACATCTTCTTTACCTGAAAACCATCAATGCCCACAATATTAAAGATAACCCACACTGTGACAGTGTTGTTGTTGTTGTTTATTAAAAGCTGCATGAATTAGCTCTGGAAAGGAAATAATTGTGTAATGCTAATGTAATTTTCCCTGTGAATTCTGCACGATTTGTGTGCACACTTCTGGGTTAAGGTAAAATTACTGCACATCTGTCCCACATTAAACGGTCAGATCCTCCCCTTTTGTTATTGTTGGAGATGATAAAACAGTCAAACAGAATGTTCTGCAGCTGACGCCACACTAAACCGCTGCAACTACACTTCTCTCTTTATGCAACCAGTAATAATATATGTACTTTAGACCTATACACTGCTGATGCTTTTATTTTCCTTTTTATTCAGGTTATGTTCTCGCTGGCGTTGGATTTACTAGTGTTCTACCAAAATCAGTGGAGGGATTTCAGCGAAATTAGTGTGGTAATGGGAAACAGGTCAAGGGAAAAAAGCCTCTCTCAATTCTGGTTCAGGTCCCGGAATCCAGTTTTGAGAGTCTGGGTGGAGTTCTGCACGTTTAGTTAACCACTTTTAATTACATCTCAGTGTTGACATTGTGGAGTGTAAGGCCCCTGACTCTCAACAGAGAGTTCTTCCTGGCTCGTTTTAAATAAAAAGAACAAAATCGTCCTTCTCTGATCTCCGTGTTTTTCATCAGCAAACCTGATACATTCGCAGTGCGGTGAAAAAAAACAGAAAAACGTGGCGATTCAGCGAATCCCGGTTTCCCCAACATCTGCCCGCCAACCACTGTACTGACTCTGCAGGATGGAACCAGTGACACCAGACCCGTACTGCCACAGCAAGCCAACACAACAACAGAAGGGGACATTATAATGTCTTCCATGTGTGCCCCCCACCCTGTCCCTTAGCACGTTTCAAAGTGGAGGAGATTCGTGGATGAGAAGAAGTAAGTCAGTGGGAGAAGCCAGAACTTTCCGATCATCCGTGTGTCGAGAGAAACCTCTGCTCATCAGATCTCCTCCTCTCCCCCTCTGATTGAGGAAACGGTAACGGGATCTTGGAGAAAGACTGCCAGCTGCTGGAACATCCTGCCTTCCTGGGTTGGCTACATCACCAAAACCCGCATCAGAACACACACACACACCAGAACCCGAACCAGAAGCTGAACCTGGAAATGATATGGAAGCCTCTGAGTGGCTTCATCATAATTATTGTCTTAATAATTTTCCCGGAGCACTGGGATGTGACTGAAATACCAAGACAATGAAGACGGGATAAAACAGGAAAACCTTCTCCCAAACTGACATTGGAGCCATTGTTCTGATAATTGATGGCTGCTGGAGGAGTTTAAATATTTTCAGGCCGCCATCCTAATCAAAGAGAAATGCCCTCACTTAATCTGCTGCTGTGCTCAGAGGATTAGCACATTCTTTGGTCTGCTGTCGGCAAACAGTCTAACAATTGGAAAAAGAGAAACAAAGAGAAGAGGGGAAAGGAGAGAGGGAGAAGAGAGCTGGGCTGAGCCAACAGGGAGTCAGAGGAAATGAATTACAGTAGTTAGCAGTAGACAGGAGTTATGGCGCTAGCAGGCTGCAGTATAGCGCACGATTTATAGGTCCGTTCCCAGTTTGTGGTGGAGCTTCAGCCTTGAGAGTCAGTCAGGGTTGAATTCCCAGTCAGGTCTATGGAGACCATCTGTCCAGTAGAAATATAATGGCACCATGTTTGTGCATGCACATGTGGGACGCTGTTGCGTCTGTAGGCGTCGGACACTTCGGGTTCAGGGTTCATTCTGGATCATCTCTTTGGTGTCCTGTTCTTAATGGGAGACGTCTCTCGTTGTCTCCAGTGCTTCCTTTTAATCCAGTTCAGCAGAACAGAGATGGAAATAATGCTAAATGAACTTTGATTTCATTTATAAACAGCTGGTTTAATGGACCAACGGAGAGAGACTTTGGGCTGAAACATTCAGAGCTGCTCCGTTGCCTCAGTTTCCAGCTCCGATGTGCGCACGGCTGTTTGTTGTGTGTAAACCTGGCCGGCCAACGCGAACATCAACTAAATTGTGCCTAATGATGGTTTCTGCCATTTCAGCTCAAGACTTCTCTTTTCTGTCTCATGGAAGGTTTTTTTCTCTCTTTTTTTTTTGCACGCTCTGCAGATCGGGATTACGATGCCAGTGAGAAATATGTGGCTTTGGCTTTAATTTTGGATCAGAGGGAACAAAATCCAGACTGTTACAGTCAAGATATCCCACATAGAGTCAGAAAAGGAGAACAAACTTATCTTATGTAGCATCTCGTTAAACTTCTCGTGACAAATTTTACAGTTGAAACAAAGATCTACTGATTTTGTTGCAAAATGCTAATAAAAAGACTTTAAATCTGCAGCGAACAGGTCTGAGGAAGGTTCTCCGGAATTTTGTCTGTATTTTCTCTATAATGTTCTCTGTAAAGGGGGGTGGGGGTAATGGGTTTCTTGTTTTTTTTTCAAGGCCCAACGTTTGTTTTGGACCTCACATGCTTGGCAGATAACTGCGTGCAGCTCGAAACCATTAGCTCAGGAACGGAATAAAAGCCATGTTAAATTACAGACTATGATAAATAACATATAAGGATTTTCATGTTGTTACATCATGGTGACATTCTGGCACATATTTCTTTACAGTGGGATTGAGTCCTGGCACAGGACGTGAGAAACGGGCCTCAAACTGAATGAAGACCGTTTAGAAATGGATCAAATATTAAGTGAATGCAGCTTTGCCTTTTTCGGCGGAAGTTGTTGCCTCAATGATGACAAATTACAAAGGTTGTAAAATGTTTTTAAACCCTTCAGCCATCAGGGCTTTCCATTGTTAAAATACTGCAGTCAGAGGTGAGAAGTGCCGGATTATCTTATTATTTACTTATTAATCTTATTTTGATAAAACTCATCTCTGCTTTGGATATAATTAATGAATCACCATCATGAAGGTGTCATGTCGCATAACACTATTAAAAGCACAAATGTGGGCAAAGGAATGTGGACATGTCCACAAAATATACTCCACAATACGTCTGTGGATATACAGCAGATGTCTGTCAGCCATAGCGAATAAATTGTACTTTACATTGTTTAGACCATCATTTCCTCAATCTGTTCTATTCTGCAGCTTTAATAGCCAAGTGTAAATATCTGACTATACCTTAGATAGATTGCAGGGCTGAGACAAGACACTAGAGCTTTAGTAATGATGATTTGTGCGGATAAAATGGAAAGAAACACAAGTAAGATGACATCAGCGAGCCTGTTTTAGGGCCATCTGCTTTAGGTTGTCCACCGGCTTTACTAGGTCCACCTTTCTCTTTTGATCGACACGGTTTGCTGGAATAACCCCATCCTGTTCTATACCTCAGAGCAGATCCATCAATAAAGCTAGCAATACTTTAATTTACATGGACACGTTGTCTGTCAAGAATAAATCACGTTGTCACAATGATTTCAACTTTCAATAGGAGGTAAAGCACCTTTTATTCCACCTTTATGGGCAGTACTGCTGTCCACCTTCTTCCCTACTACAACATCCCATAAAATCTCACTACAACACCTTCTTATTACCAAAGAAGCCAAAAATAATGAAGAAATATGCAGATGGTGCAGAAGTAAATCTAGCGTTTAAATCTTGACCACAGCTTGCCCATAAATTCATTATTCTGGCTGCAGGAATCTCTATTATCACATTACGCAATACAGGAAACAAAGGACATATTTCCACTGTACTTGTATTTTCTGCATTTAGGATTCCAGGTTACAGGTCAGCACATTTAACAAAGATCATTTTCTGTGAGATTAAGGGTATAATCACAGTCACAAGAGAACCTAATACAGTATGTCTAGACTGAAAACATGCTGATTTTTACTTCTGTCTAGCAGAGTGATAAAGGGATCACATTCATTTAATGCACAAATCACAAGTTGCTTAAAAAAAAAGAAAAAAAAAGCCTTTTAATGACTCGGCTCAGTCTTCATTCATCAGAGATGTTCAGAAGATCTGTAGATCACAAATGAGTTCAACAACCACAAAAACTCAATTTATTTGGTTTACTTACAGCCGCATAAGAAGAAACTTCATGATTATTCCTGATTATTCCTGTAAGGGTGAGAAAAAACAGACGTAAAGATCTACAGAACATCACATTCTAAAATACACTTTTCATTAGCTCCAAATCTCGATTTTTATACAATTTGTATGCCGTCTGACAAGTAGTGAGAAGAAAAGAGCTCCTCTGTGCTTGTTATTTACAGGTATGCATCGATCATTATTTATTGAGGTTAAAGGGTTAAAGGGTTAGAGTGGCGGTATTGTGATAACTCTTGTTGAGCCGACACTGTCATTCCTTAATGCTTAGTCTGACTCAACACACAGCAAGTCCAGACTGATAATAAAACGCCAAAATCGGAAGTTTTGACGCGATTTTTATAATGTCCCCTCGGTTACAGTCGAGACGCCAAAATCACAACGTGACGTTTCTTGGACTTTAGGCGTGGATGAATGAAAGTTGCTGATTTATTAAAGGAGAGCCCTGTTCTGCTCTTTGTGCAGTTCACCTTTTCTCCTTTTAGGAAGAAAACATGCTAGTTTTCTGGTGTTTGGGCACCACTACGTACGTCTACTGTAACACCAGCCGACTGTAGCTACAGCGTTCCCTGCTGTGAGGAGACCCTGGACAGATGACCTGCATTCAGGTGAACTCTGTCTCAATGTAACTCTTGACCTCTTCAACACTACTGTCACCTCTGCCCCACCTGGGCCAAAGCCTGGACTGAGTAACGCTCTTTTCCTTAAAGATGCATTGCTTTGCTTGCCCTTGAGCAAGGCAGACAGCAGTAGTCTTTGGCCAACTGTCAACTGGCAGGCTGAAGAACTAAAACCCACTGATGTGAAGCAGATTGTTCCTGGAAGAAAAACCCCACCTTGTTCTTGGTTGCCTTTCTCTGTGAGACGCTAAGCTACACTATGTGTAAGTTAGTGGATGTGAGAGGCAGCGCTGCGTTCCTCTAAACCTCAGTGTCCTTTTGGATTGCCATAAACCGAATCTTGGTAATGTTATGAGCCGAAACTGGCAGCGGGGTCTGGGAAAGTACAGTTTTCTGCTTTGCATCGGTTTTTAGTCAGTGGATGTGGTTGATGGAGGGGGAATATTGGACAGAATATGTTCGTTTTCTGTCTGTGCATACTCTACATTGAGTTAGGTAGTGGCGTATCTGCCAGCTTTTGCCGCGCTCCATTTACGATCAAACCCCGGCTGAAATAAAGAACACATGGGAGCAGTTTTTAAATTCCCTCATTGCCGGTTAAAACTCGAACTTTCCCCCACAACTTTCTTGCTGTCTCTTTTCAAACCTCGCCCCATCCCTCATCCTATCCCCTTTGTGCGTGGAACCATTCGCCCAGAACAGGCAGCACCAATCGACCTCAAAATTTCCATTCGGAAAAAGAAGAGGACAACCAAAACAAACAGAGGATGGGGGAAAGGAGAAGAAAGACGTGAAACAACGTTTGCGTGCAGTGACGGGAGGGCGATCATGGTGCCAACTGTGTTATGGTTGGCGGACCTTGAAGTGCCTGATCCACAGTGGATGGAGAGCAGGGAAACACGCTGCCACATGCTGTGGTGACCAGACTCTTGTGTTTGAATCACAGGAGAAAGTTCATGTGGTTGTAATTTTCATGTTGAAGTAATGGGGCTCTATCTGAAATGTACAGATGAGAAGGTCTAACAGCTGCGTGTGTCTGTGCATTTACAGTCACTAAAGTTAGCCCGTCAGATATTACTGCTCATAATAGCACCTAATAATGGCTCCTCACAAATGCCACAGTAAACGGTGTGTCGGACAGGGTGTGAACAGGAAAATAAAGTCCTGGAACACTGTTCTGCATTCCAGCATGGAGAGGTGCACTTAGAGGCTTAGACAGATGTGCAGTGTGACTTACAAAAACGGGTATCAGGCAGTTTCTTCCTTTTTACTTTTGATCTGATGATGTGCACCGGGTTTATGATCAACATGCTGTTGGTATTGTGTGATTTCCTGCCTCGTGATGGGAGTCTGTTAGTAGATGATGATTAAAGGGGTCAAATGACCCTTCAGTTGCAGAATACTGTTCAAAGTACGTTTAGCAGAACACACAAAAAGGTAGATATAAGTATTAACCAGTTTAATTTGCATTAGTTAGAAAATGCAGTTAACACACGTGCACCACATGCACAATTCCAGTCACTGGTGATTGAGATTGGTGCTGCAACTCTATGTGTTGGCAGGATCAACTCGATCGCGACGGACCACTCTGAGGATTGACGGACCACTCTGAGGATCGACGGACCACTCTGAGGATCGACGAACCACTCTGAGGATCGGTGGACCACTCTGAGGATCGACGGACCACTCTGAGGATCGGTGGACCACTCTGAGGATCGACGGACCACTCTGAGGATCGACGGACCACTCTGAGGATCGGTGGACCACTCTGAGGATCGACGGACCACTCTGAGGATCGGTGGACCACTCTGATGATCGACGGACCACTCTGAGGATCGAGGACAACTCTAAGGCTCGACGGACTACTCTGAGGATCGGTGGACCACTCTGATGATCGGTGGACCACTCTGAGGATCGACGGACCACTCTGAGGATCGGTGGACCACTCTGAGGATCGACGGACCACTCTGAGGATCGGTGGACCACTCTGAGGATCGACGGACCACTCTGAGGATCGACGGACCACTCTGAGGATCGGTGGACCACTCTGAGGATCGACGGACCACTCTGAGGATCGGTGGACCACTCTGATGATCGACGGACCACTCTGAGGATCGAGGACAACTCTAAGGCTCGACGGACTACTCTGAGGATCGGTGGACCACTCTGATGATCGACGGACCACTCTGAGGATTGACGGACCACTCTGAGGATTGAGGACAACTCTGAGGATCGACAGACCACTCTGAGGATTTGCGGACCACTCTGAGGAACGGCGGACCACTCTGAGGATCGGCAGACCACTCTGAGGATCGACGGACCACTCTGAGCAACATAGTGACCCCCTTGAAGTTAATATACAGGAACCAAACCAACAATCGGCCCACATAAATTGGTTTGGACGGAAGGGAGCTTTTGTCAGCCTTCCAAACAACCACTTTGTGTAGCCCTCCACATCAGCCAGCAAACATTAGTCAGAGATTCCTCTGCAATAACATGATGTTGATGCCCAGTTTGCCCCAGCCCACCCATAGAAAGTTCTGCCTCTCTAAAGACCAAGCGAATCACTTAAAGACTGCAGACTGATACATAAGAGACAGTATTGGTGCTTGAATTTTGGTCAGAAATGCAAAGGATATTCAAATCATATATTCAAAAGAAGAGCTGTAAAAAACTTTCAGTCTAGGTTCTCATCATATTTGCCACAAAGTAGCCATGATCCTGGACAACATACGGTGGGAACAGCAGTCCTATAAGGAATCTTGTAGTAGAGGGTTTGATAAGGAACGAGGGTGAAGAGAGGAGGGTGGAGGGACGACACGGAGGCAAGTGACTTACAAGCTGGTTAAGATGTAAGAAGAAAGGAACATTTAAGCAAGTGAACAACATTGTTGCTAGTTGCCAAAAGCACAAAATATGGTCCACATCAGAGGGTTGAGGACTGAAGACTGCAGTTGTTTATTGGAGTTCTGGCGCTCGTGCATGAAACCCACACATTTCTCGTGAATGTTTCCATCTGTGAACTGGTTTCTGTTTATTTTGCCAGTATAGGGAAGTGAAGACCTGCTTACAGGATTTTGTCTTTTCATGCAGACGTCAGCATCGGCACGTCCACTTACAGTCTGAATCACAGCTCTGCTGTCTACCTCAGAGCGAACGACCCCTGACCTCTGGTGTACACCTCGGTGTTTGGAGAGGCTTTCTGCAACACCGGTCAGTTTCTGCATGTTCTGCAGGATATTCTTCACCCCCCCCAGATGGTCCAGTCATGATGATGTGCTGGATAATCAGGGGGATTACAAAGAGATATCTCGTGTTTAAAAGGCTACTTGCATTTTGTTACAAACCACCGACCTTTACCAACACATCCTGTGAACAAATAGGGAATCAGAGAAATGAGTTCTGTGACTTAGCTAAAATCTTTTGCCCTTTCTTGGAACCATAGAGGGATTTTTGGTTTGTTTCCTTATACTTATCATCTGTTACTGTCTAATAACAGCACTGCTTTGGAATGGGTTTCCGCACCAATTTATCTTCATTACAGATTAGTTAATAGATTTAAAATTTTCTTTTTCACACTGCCACAGGTGATTTACTGCAAAAGCACCAGATTCGTGTCAAAGTTCAATAGGCAAACCTACAAAATCCACCATGAAGGAGCAAAATCAACCTGAAACATTCAACTTTTGAATCAGGCTCAAGAGATTGAGTTTGAAAAATTCTTGCTTTTAATCATTTACAGACTGTGATGTCATGTAAGCAATCAAATTCTCTCTTCTCTATTTTTATTGACCGCTTTCTCCCTTTGGGGGGTCACAGGGAGGGGGCTGGAGCCTGTCCCAGCTGCATACGTGGCAAAGGCAGGGTTCACCCCTGAATGAGTTGCCAGCTGAATGTGGGACCCAAGAGAGCATTTGAGGATTCAGTACCTCGATATACTGTTTATGATTCTTACATCATAGTTTTTTGTTGAAGATTCTCCGCGTGTACATTTGTCTTACATTAACTCCAAAGCAGCAGTAGATTGGAGACTCTATGGGAGATTTTCTGCTAGCCTGGACTTGTTCATATTAATCACTCTACATTCTACTATTTCATTATTAGGTGTTGATTCTGGCCATTCGTTATTACTCAGTCTGCAGGTGGTGGCCACAGACCACATCTCATCCTCTTTCTTTCTAGCTGATTCTTGGCAGCCCCTTCACCACAAATGAAAGCATTAGGCGGTATCTGCAGCCCACATGCCTGGACTGTCTCAGTAGATACTTTATGATAAAGAGATTGATGCTATTGTTCACTCCCATGTGTCAGATCTAAATCCCATCAAGCGCACCTGGATCAAGCACACCTGTGAGCATGTCCAAGCACACAGAGTTCATACGGGGGTGGCCACACACGCTACACACACTGAACCACGTTAGAGGAGACTGATAGAAGTTGGATCCAGCTGTGATCTCATGTTTGTCATGGAAGGTCCAACCGGTCCAGAATGTTGCAGCCCCTGTCATTTCCAGAACCCCCACCAGGTCCACATCACACCGCTTCAACAACTCCACTGGCCATTACATCATCTTCACAATCCTGCTGGCCGCCTTAAAGCCCTCCACCATCTGACCCTCCCTACAGCTCGACCTGCTTCACATCAGCATCCCGTCTGTTATCCTCAACTCATCATAATTTACATTTAACATTACGTTTATGATTTATTGTATATTTTATGTTTACTGTCTATTTTACACTACTATTTTAGAGCTACTACATGTATTAAATAAGCAATCGCCATTTCAGTTCATTCTCCAGTTTAAAATGAAAGATAATAATAAATAATAACTTAAGAGCCACTGTACCTAATCTAAATCAAGATTTGATTATCTTAAATTTAACGATAATGACGGGATGTCTCAGCAGTGTTGTGGGAGCCAAACATTTCTCAAGCAGCAATGTTATTACAATCTGTTCTAGATTACAAAACGAGAGTCTTTAGAACAATTAGAATCGGAAAGCAAAATCTGGAAATTATAGAAAGAATATCAGACAACACTTAGTCAGCCAGCTGTTAGCTTTCCAGTTGTTTAAATCACAATCAAGCAGAGTAGTAAAAGCCCCAAAACGCCCAAACGTATATGATGCTTCAGCCCAAGGATATTGTAAAGGCATTTGCTAGCTATTACCAGCACTTGTATAGGGAAGAAAGCTTAATGTTACTAAAATCCAATTACAACAGAAGAGATTAAAAAAGCATTTTGAAACTCAAAAACAACAAATCTCCAGAGTGGATGGCCTCCCTGGAGAATATTAGAAAATATTTGGAATGCAGTCGATGCCACTTTTATTTAATCTATAATCACGCTCCTCCTCAGTGATCCTCCTCAGCCATGGTCTAAAGCCCTTACTAGTGTTCTCACAAAGTCGGCAAAGGTCTGAATCTGCATGCTTTATCGCTCCATCAGCCTCCTTTAAACCTAAACCAGACCAAACCAGTTTTACTGCAACTAGACAGAGAATAGAGAATAGAGAACTTTAGAACCTTAAATCAAAAAAAGGGAACACCTTATCAAAGCTTCTCAGTTTGTATGTTGAGGAATCCTTAGACCAGGTGGATGGAGCCTTTCTACTACTGACTCTTCAATAATACCTTTACTAAATGGGTCATGAGTGAAGGTTGGTGGCCACCGCTCTGATGGGCTAGGATGCAGCACCAGACAGGGTGAAGGTCTCTCGGCCTCATTATTTGCACTTTCTATAGAACCTCTTGCCAAACTAATTAAATCCAATCCTGTCATACAGGCAGGGAGAGATGAAGCCAGCACTCATCATAATGTCTCTTTTTGCTGATGGTATTCTATTATTTTTGGAGAATCCTATCACTGTGTTCCTTCTCTGCTCTATTCCCTTAATCAGTAAAGTTCCGTATCAGGTTATAAAGTTAATGCAAACAAATCCAACTCTTTAATGATTGTTGGGTAGTAGCCATTAGAGTTAGATAACCTGGTCTTATTCAGACACTCCAGACAGGGGCTCAGATTTCTGGGAGTAACTTTTACCGCTAAGACCACACAGTTGTTTTCATTTAATCATGACAAATTATTTAACAAAGTCAAAGCTGATTTACATGACTAAGATGTGCTTCCACTCTTTCTCCTGGGATATATATTGAATATATAAGAAAGAATGTTCTTCCTAGATTACTCCTGTTCCAAAGCCTCCCTGTTTTTATCCCACAGTCTGCACTCAAATATTTAACATCAACATTTATTTGGCAGAACCAAAGGCCTTAAAATCCTCATGACTAGCAAGGTTAATGGGGGACTGAGATTGCCTAACCTCAAATTAAAGAATAAACTCATCACTGTGAATCAGCTGTTTGAAAGAAATATAATTAAATATTTTGTCCAACTAAGAAGTGAATTTTAGCTACCGTCAAGGAATCACTTGAAAGTCTTCCTGAGCATCTCAGCAAGCCCTCCAACATATGGAATGACATTGTTGTTCCCTTTTTAACCAATTCAACTCTGTCTCCTCTGGGTTTTCTAGTGGATTTGATGAAGGACCAGCCAGGGTAGCCACAGCTTTTGAGGGCTCTTGATGTGCTTCTGTTCTTCCTCCTTTCCCTCTGTTCTGGAGGGCAAGTTCTGGCCCCGGTGGTGTAAGGTTCTGATGATACCTAGCTTGTGTTCCAGTGTGTGGTGGGAGTCAAAAAGAAGGTATTGGTCTGTGTGGGTGGGTTGTCTGTAGATCTTTATGTTCAGGCTCCCGTCTCCTTTGATGTGCACAGCACAGTACAAGAAGGCCAGACTTGATCCTCTGACATCCTCACGGGTGAATTTGATGTTTGTGCCTACAGCGTTGATGTGTTCCGTGAAGGCTTCTACTTCCCGTGTTCTGATCTTGACCCATGTTTTGTCCATATATCTAAACCAGTGCCTGGAAGCGGTTCCTGTGAAGGTCAAGACTCTGCTCTCCACTTCCTCCATGTATAGATTGGCTACTATGGGTGACACTGGTGAGCCCATGGCACAGCCTTTCTGTCTGTAGAAACCTCCCTGAAACTGGAAATAGGTGGTCATCAGGCAGAGTTCCAGCAGTGCGCAAACATGATCCAGAGTGAGGTTCGTTCTGTCCGCCAGTGTATTGTCCTGGAGAAGATGTGTCTTCATGGTTTTAACTGCTGGTGGGGATGCAAGTAAAAAAGAGAGGTGACATCATATGATATCAACATTTCATCCGACTCTAATATTACATCCTTGACCTTGTTGGCGAAACCCTGTGAGTTTTGGCAGTGGTGTGTGGTCTTTCCTACCAGAGGAGCTAAAATGGTTGCTAAATGTTTGGCAGTTTTGTATGAGATTGAGTTAATGCTGCTGCTGATGGGTCTAAGTGTGTATTTGGGGGAGTCTGTAAATGCAGGGCATGGCTTCGCCTGGGTACAAGCGGTAAAACAGTGTCAATTATTTGGTCCTTCTCTAATTGTTTAAGTATTTCACTATCTTAGCCTTGAATTTGCTATTTGGATCTCGTCCCAGTGCCTCATACATGGACGTGTCACTGAAGAAGCTGGTCATCTTGGCATGCTAATCTGATGTGTTCAGTACCATCCTCCTTTGTCGGCCGGCAGGATGGTGACGTCCTGGTCTCTTTGGAGTGATGACAGTGCCTTCCTTTCCTGGATGGTGAGATTGGAGGGTGGTGTTTCTGCACTGGTGAGCGCAGCTGAAACTTTTAGCCTCAGTTGTTCTGCATCTGTCTCTATCAGATTGTTATTGCTGTTGCTGGTTAACCCTCACTTTGATGGTCTCAGTGGTGAAATTAGCTTGTCTCATCGTGTCATGGATAAGACAATGGGAAATGGAACTTAATGTGACCTAGGGGCACCTCAGGAAATATTTTCTGTGGAAGGTTGGGGAGTCAACTGTGAAAGAAGTTTCAATGGAAGGTTAAAATATGATTTGGCAGGACTCCACTAGAATCTTTTCTCTGTAAATGTTGGGTTGGTGACAAGTGTTGGAGAAATTGTGGACTTGTGGGTGATCAAACACGTATTTTCAGACCACATCATTATATAATGTTCTTGGACTGATTTTGAAGGCATATTAGAAAATCTTCTTAAAGTGAGCCTCTCTCTGGATCCTTTAATGTTTTTACTGGACATACTTCCTGATGGTCACTCCCACGATCAAGAAGTTTTTGCTACATCTCCTCCTAATGACTGCAAGAACAATGATAAAGATTTGCTGGTTGAAACCAGAACCACATGCAGTTGCACAATCGATTAAAAAAATTAAACAAGTATAGTCGCTGGAACAGCTGACAGCTGAAGACTCTTCTGGGGACCCTTCACATCTTACACTATCAATATCTTTCATATCATGAAATTTCAAATAGGCGTAGCGTGACTACGTAATGAAACACAAGACTTCAGTTTATTTGCTTTCTCTACAATAACAAAGGCACGAGGAACTCTGGTGCTCAAAACCTGGATGAAAATCTGTGGAGAATTTTATGTAATTTAAACAAAAATGGAGCTTTGTTGCAGAAACAAGTTGTATTCTACACCCTGGGCACGCTGCCGTCGCTTTAAACAAAGACAGCTATGTGTGTGTGGATGGTGCTTAACTGTCGTGTTTGCTCATGAGCAGTGCCAAAGAAAATTGGGTTTGATATATCTATCAGGGTTTTTTTTTCCCCCCAGTATCTGCAACACAAACAGACATTAGCCGATACACTTATCTTAGAGGATAGGAGCACTGACACTGAATTGAGGGGTAATAGAGACAGAGTTTATGTGTCCGTGCAATTCAACAGATTCCCTCACATTACTTCAAACCCAAGTATGTGCAGGCTTTTCACACATCCTTCATAAAGTGCTGTGGTTTTGGTTGCCTCTACCCAGTTGGGGTTTCTGTCTGTGATCCATGTGAAGAAGATCCTCCCGTCAGAAAGCAAGGATTAGAGGTAAGGCTGCCCAGCCAGAAAGCTGGAGAGATGGGACGGAACTTTAAAACAGCCGCCACTTCACATTCATGACGGCGCATTCTGAATTTGCTTTAGTTGGTTTTTTTGAGGGGACATGGGGTCGCGCAGCTTTGTGGGTCACGTCAAACTTCATTACTTGTTAAAAATGTGAAGTTGGGTTTACACAACAGACAGTAAAAGAAGACGAGGATGGAGAAATAGATGGTGTGGCAGAATGAGGGAGGGGAGGCTTTACTTGGCACTGAGCGGTAAGTCATGGAAAGACTTGGCAGGAACGGGGAGATAGTTGTGGTTGGAGGTTGAGGGGTGAAAGAATAGGGGAGAATCTTGCTGATGGTCTGAAAACTAATGCAAATATTGATCTCTGATACCTTTTTTGTCCTTAATGCCACTGTATTCTAGAGTCAACACTGTGCCGAGTCCTCTGACGGAGTCAGAGTTGGAGCAACAGGTTTCCTACTCCAGCCTTTTCACTGAGTATTTTAAATAATAACCGTGTAGTTTAAAATGTAACCTTAAAAATGTAACATACTCCACAAAGAGCTCAATGTACATAGTAAAATAACCTGCAGTAAACCTGTGTTTAACAACTGTTATTATAGTAGCCATGATTTACTTAGCAATGAACAATTGTAGCATATTTTAATCTGATTAAGAATTTAAATTTCATCCTGGACTTGCAAATAACATCTGTATCTTATTAAAAGAATGTAATCCGGAGTCATCCAGGCAATATTTATCTTTAATAATAGTCACCACTGTGCCATCTGTTTCTTTTATAAAGCAGTTTGTTTGGTTCTACACAGATCATCTATGACCATCTATTAACTAAACATGGATTTGTCTAAATAGATTTGTCCATATTCACAAATGCCAGTAATGGTAAGACTGAAACATTTGCGACTTTATCAGGATAAAGCTTTTCTATGAACAGAAAGATTAATTAGACTTCCATTCTGTCACATTTCTCTGTTGATGTTGAAGATGGCATGACATGCACATGGAGCTGTAGCTCCATTCCCAGTCCTTTGTCCACAAATGTCTCCTCATGTGAAACCTAACTCAGGGACAATCATCATTCCTCAGCTATTAGCACCAAATCTTTGGCTGGTCCTGAAAGTGAGGAGATGTGTTGTCAGCTGGACGGCTCTAGTTTCTCCCCATATGAGTGGAGAAAGGGGTCAGTGACGCCTGTCGTTGACCCCCAGCAGCCTCTGGTTTCCTGTCGGGGGACCGTTCAATAGAAAGCATTACATGTCAAAATGGCCTCTGCTCTAGATTTCCACCAAGGAGTCTTTATCAGGATAGTTGCTCTGCTGAAATCCAAGAGTTTTTATAATGAGGCCAAAGCAAGCAGTTGAAGATATAGCTAAGATATACATTCACCAATATGAAAGTCAAGAAGGGTCTTTGTGTAATGTCAAGATTATAGTGGTTTCATGCAGATATCAGTGATGGGCAACTGTAACCTGAGAGGGAACCAGAAGAGCTGCAAGTAAAACACAACCATTGACAGTAATCCATGAATTCATTAGTACAAATGCACAATACTGTCGTACTTCAGTCACATTGTGTTGTTTCTGTATATCTTTCAAGTCACAAAATAAGATATAAAACACAACAGGCGGTCGTTGTTCAGGACATGCCTGAAGTCAGCTAAGTTTCTTTTTTTTTAACAGTTTAAGTTTACAAAGATACAACTTTTAAACTTTGCTGAAAGCCCCAACTTTTCTCTGCCTTAACAAACCCACAGCAGCTCTTCTAGTTCCTGATGAGGCAACAGTTTTAAATTCAACCACTTTTTATCTCTCAGTCAGCCGGGAAGACTGCAGTAACCAGCAGTAACACTCATTATTCAAAGCATTATTAAAACCCACAATTGGTGATACTGGTCACCAACTGGTTACAACTAACTTTCTATCTCGGACTTTAAAACAAGAATCAGTTCAGCAGCAGAAGTTGACCGGAGAGGCATTTGTGAGGAGATTTAAAAACAATAAAGTAAAATGACGCATCATATGACTCCGCTTCACCGCTGAGGACATCCCAGCATGCTTCACCGGCACCAGCTGTCGTACCTCAACATGTGATGCACCTCTGTCGAGAGTTCAGCTCAGTTGGGAGGATTTTTGTGGAAAAAAAAAACCTTTCCAACAATTCCACCAATCTCTATTTATTACGTGTGGAGGCTGGAAGCTACAAATGTCTGTATTATGTGATATAAACCGACAGCATCGCTGCTACCGAATACAGACAGCTCAAACCCGCTCAAGTCCAGTGGTGTGTCACATGTTACTGTGTGTACAGTCTGCTGCTCATGATCCAGGCTCCTGATTTAAAGGCTTCCCAGACTAATAAGCTCATTATAGCTCCAAGACTAAATGAACTTTTGTCAAGTCTCTGCTGACCCCCCAACATCCAGATCATATTTGAAAGCAGTGAATAAGTTAATCTCCTACAGTGACTAAATCTTAATGAATTAAGCACAGATGCAAAAGACACAGAATAATCTTTAAACAACTGACTTGTATATTTATATAAGCAAAGCTATGTTTACGCATTGTGGGACATGTTTACATGTGCCCAAAATATGTAAACAACAATCATACTGGAATATCATATTTTCATAACTATTGTTTGATATTTGTCTGCAGGGAAAAACGAGGAAAACTGTTTAATTTTTGACCCGTTGTAACCCATGCGAATCTCAGAAAGACCAGATAATGTAGTTAAAAAGAGCAACTTCCAGATCCCAAACTCTCCACTCTGATGCATCAACATTTAAGTCTTTTTTTTTTGCGCACACACACACACACACACATTAAATATTAGTGTTTGAAGGTAGCAGAACATTAGGTGATACTGATAACGTCAGAGGCCAGGCTTCTGAGCCGGAGTCTGCTTCTGTTGTGTCCGTGGGAAAGTGGCGTCCACGATAAAACCAAGGAAGATGAGTCAGATGGAGGGGAGCGTGGTGTCAGGGTGGCAGCGGATCTTGTTTGGACAGTGGTTTCCTCAGCTGTAGAACCCAGTTTACCTGCCGTTAACCTCTGTGGGCGGCAGCCACAGACGGGAAGTTTGCTTCTTTCCCTGGTTTAAAAGTCTTTCTAACTCGGACTGACATCCAAATGTTCACAAAAAGGTCAAATGCAGCCATTGAATAAATGGTTGCTGTTGTGCTTCCAAATTGTTGACATTATTAACAGAAGTTGCGTAATAAATAGAATAAATCCATTGCTGTCTAAAGCAGTTGGCCGGTCTGGAGCAAATGCTTTTGACATAAAAACCATGTTAACTTGAGTACAATTTATCAATTTAGCTGATTTTTGCCTTGAAATGCCCCGAGCAGGGTGGGGGGAGAGGCAGCGGTGGGGATTGGGTGCTGGGCTCGGTCCTTCTTTTCAAGCAGACCTGACTCAACAACAACAACGAGTGAAATAACTTGCAGATGTGGCTCAGCTCTGCTAATAAATTCTTTGTGAAATCAACAGACATTAGAGGTTTGGGAGTTTTGAAAAGGGGGGGAGGGGCTGAAACACAAGGCTGACCTTTGGGGACTGTTAGCATATGAGTTTGGATTTGTCCATCTATGTGTGTGTGTCCAGCACTTAAACGACTTTAGCTGCTGTTCCTGTTGATTCGTACAAATCTATCATCTAGTAAAAGTATGTGGAGGTCCTGGGAGCTCTCTGTTGGCTCTTAAAAGCAAAAAAATAGCAAAGTGATGGGTTTTATTGCTTGACCATCAGATACAAACATTGTGGCTTTATTGGCTCGGTCAGCTAAGATGTGCATTCTCATAGTTGATACCTGAAAGTGCTCATGTCACTCAAACTTGACGATGAATTATGTGTTTCCTTCATTCCTTTATGCTTCATAGATTTGCACATGCACACAATGCTCCAACAACAACAGAATGTAAATTTGCATAGAAAATCGAATCAACTAAGTCCGATTTAAAAGTCCTGAACGCACTGAAGCGGAGTCATTTTGATTGGATCCAGCAGTCCTCGACTCCGGTGAATATTTCATTCCACTGTGTACAGTGTTACACCGTACAGTTCATGCTGCTGGTACTGTGCACTGGGCATTCTTTTAGCTCACATTTCTTTCTTTGGGTCTTTGTTTTTGTACAGCCACTTTCTCATCAGGGATTTAGACTGTCAGCACTCACTTTCAACACACCCAGACGTACAAATCACACGCCTTTACTTGGATGTTAAACCGACAGCGGCCAGCCTCTTGTGAAAACATACACATATGTAGGCACACAGACACACACTAACACTCTGATCAGCAGTTCTGCCGTTCATGCTTGACTCCCCCCCATACAGAAAACACATGAAGCTGCTATACCTGCTGGTACTCTCCCTTACTGAGTGTGTGTGTGTGTGTGTGTGTGTGTGTGTGTGATGAGGAGAGAGAGAAGCCTCAGTGACATTAAACATGGCTGATGGACAGTGGGCAGAATAAACAAGGTCTCAGCTAAAAAGGCCCCCGTTCAAATAGAGCAAAGGCCCAGGATCAGCTGTGTTTATCAAAGTCCTGGAACTATGAAGGAGGCAGGGGAATGTTGAGAGGGAGAGCGAGGGGGGGGGGGTAGAGGGAGGAGAAGGGAAAGAGAGAGAAAATGGGGTAATAAGGAAGCTGAGGGTGTCACTAAAGGAGACGGCTGAGATGAACATGCAGTTGGAGCGCAAGTCATCGTACCTGTGGCCCTGAACAACAAAGCTGGTCATGGGAAGAAACGATGTGCAAATTCATATTTTGGAGCAAAAATTTCTAAATATCCAACTTTTTCACTCTTACTCTTGAGTCATAAAAGTATTATCATCATCATCACCATTACGTAGTTTAAAGGAACCTATACCTCCACTTAGAGGCACAACTTCCCTCCGTATGTTGTTTTGTTGCTGATGGAGGCACATACCCCCCAAACGCCAATGAACCCCAGTGGGCTTGAGGATTCAAGTCTTCCTCAATAACGAAACCAAAGAGAAGGTGGACGTTTCAGATGTTAGACATCACTGACAGGTTAAACCAACGCTCAATTTAAACTGACAACGGATGGAAAAACCCGCCCACCTGGCTGCTAACTCCCATCTTCAACACAGAAGCCGTTGTCACTTCTTCACGCCGCACGGTCGCACGTCATCCAGGCGTTCTTGTGTCTCGTGCTGCGTCCCAGTTTGTTGTGTTGTGGTAAATGTGGGCGTCCATTCACCGAGCAACCATGTTTTTCTTCAATTTTAAGTCTGACCTCAGGTCCCGATCACAACACGTCCTCCACTGTGGCAGGAAATTGTGCTAAAATTCAGGTTTTATAGCCTGAGACGCAGATCAAAGGCAGAGCTTTGAAGAGCATCGGACAAATCTGTACGTTTATGAGAGAGGAATCAGCTTCCCAGCATGCATTGCTCATACTATGACTGTTTTACCACATATGAGCACCTCAGTTATTCTTGGGTTCGGGTAACTTTCAGCTCCCTTTGCAGAAAACGCCCGTTTTCAAGAGCCTTGAGTTCAGCTTCCCAATAGAATCAAAAATGTAAAACAGTTACATTTTGAACAACCCTCTCCTCCTCTGGGTGAGTTGTATAAACTGTTTATGGCTCTTTTTTTCCTAAACATCCTGGTTTCTTGTCAAACAGTTCCCTCGGTTCTGTGTTTAACTGTGAGGAGCCATATTCCATGTGTAGTAGGAAAAGCAGCACGTAAGAAACGGCACTTGTGGTGAAACCCTGGTCCTTCCTCTGGTCTCATCAGATCTTAGGACGAGCCTCTAAACGTCTTGATGAGCTGCTGTTGCAGCAGTGCAGATGCAGATAACAGGACCATTGTTCACTACGTCTCTATTTTCTTCACCATCTTCCTGAAATTTCTCCCCCCAACATGTTCCTTTCTATTCGGAAGCCTGAAATTGACCTGAATTTAATTTACCCTTTGAATAAAAGTCACTAGATGCAACTGCGCTCAAAGTAAAGTTAAATTCAAAGCAGCAGTTTCAGATATTTAGGCCTCACGTGACACCAAGTGACCAAAAAAACCATCGTGTTTGACTGCAGTCTCAAATAAATGTCAATGTCTGAGAGTAGCAAATCACCTATTCAATCCTTAAAGTGCGCATTATGTTTCTAAAATGTGATCAAAAGCAAAATTACTCTCTACCCGTCGTTATGAATGTGGCCTCCTGAAGCTCTAAAACTTTCAGGTGAGCAACAATGTCAATAGAAACAACGTCAGCTGACACTGAGCAACACGCTGCACACAAAGACACAAGACAACGGTCTCATGGTTAGTTCTGCATTTCCACACCTCTTGCACTCTGTCCATCATGACCTTCTACCCCCCCCCCCCCCCCCCCCCACGCACAGGCTCTGCCCCTCCCAGTCTTCCAGGCCTTTAATACAGCCTGAGTAATCAAAGAGTTAATCATAATCCCCAGACTTGGCAGACACACAGGCCGTCTTTGTTTCAGTCTAAGGGAAAAAAAAAATGCAAAAAGCAGGTGAGTGCCGATAGAGAGAATAATGTTAAGTCGTGTTCGTGGTTAATTAAGCCGTAAAAATATTTTAAATGTTCTGCACTGAAACAGGCCTTCGTCACTTCAAATAAAAATCATCAGAAGCCGGAGCCCCCCCGGTAATCTTGCAGGGTTTAAGTGTTTAAGTGGGGGGCTACACATTAATGATTTGTGCATGTGGGCTTCAGTGAACATGCATCACTGATACGAGTTTCCACCATATTATGAAGTTGGTCAAACGTTCGGGATGGGGGGGGGGGGGGGACTGGACCTGCTCCAGTCTAAATATGGGAAACACACTTTTAATTCATGGCACGCTAAGCGCAGCGAAAGCAGTGTGTCAAATATGCAGCTTTCATCCCTTCAGCTCGCGTGTGGACTAAATCTTTTCAGATGGCGGTTTGAGATCGTTCTGCCGCCAGTGTTGCAGGGCCGCTGCAGGCGTGTCTGCCTGAGACCGGCATGGTGCATGTCTCCAAACATCAGCTGCCTCCTGATTGGTTAAACACATGCACCATCTACTTCACACACTCCTTTCATGACTCCCGTCTTTTATATATGATTTTTCTTTTGCCTGCTCCTGCCCCTCCTCTGTCCCACCTCCTGTTTCTGTCTCTCTACCCAGCAGATCTTAAGCAAACAAATCTTAAACTTGGGTTCAGGAAAGTGTCTTCTACAATTATTGATGCTATATAAAAATAAATGAAATAAAAACTGGCGTCGGGTCTGGACAGCTGTGTTAGTTCAGCAGAGAGCAGATCTCCTCGGAGCACTGTAGCCTTCCTCTGTCTGTTGTTTTGTTGTCGTTCTGCCCCGTTTATGTGTGTGTGTTTGCGTGCGTACCAGGAAATGGCCCCATTCTCTCTAAGTGACACACGCTTTCTTGTGTTCCAGCATCTTAACCATGCATGAATACACAAATCCACACAGAGATGCCAACACATTTAACACAAGTTTGGTGGTGAGTTGTGTGTGTGTTTATTGGGGGTATTTTTAGCATCTGAACTCATATTGTTCTGTTGTGTACCAACGCTCTGGGAGGTCTGATGACAAATCGTGAGGTCTCATAACTTGTTTCCTGTTTACACAGCTCTAGACAATAACCACAATAGCCAGCCTACGCATTGTCTGCTTACTGTGTGTACAGTGCTGTGTGACTGATTGTGTGCATGTGTGCCTCTGCCTGAGAGCTTGCGCATGTCATTTGTCACCATCCTACATGAAAGCCCCCCCCCCCAGCCTCTTTACATATTCCATAACTAACTGAGAGAGAAAATATTATTTTTTGCTAATTGCACAATGGTGAGCAGCAGTGTTATTCTACTGAAACTACTGTAGTTATTGTTATTGTAACCCTGGTTCCATAAACAGGGAAATAACTTTATAGCATCTTCAATTGCTTGTCACCAGATCTCAGTCCAGTAGATCACCTTTGGTGGAACGAGAGATCCCCATCACAGATGTGCAGCCGACAGATCTGCAGCAACTGAGTGATGCTCTCGTGTCCATGTGGAGCAAAATCTGTAAGGAATGTTTCCGACACCTGGCGGACAGGAAGAAATGAAGAATTCACACAGGTCTGAAGGCAAAAGGGGTCCAAACGTTTGCTGGCCAGGCGCACCTGACAAAGTGGCCATTGTGTGTGCACATATTGTATGCATGAAATTAAAAAAGTGCAGCTTGCAGAGACTTGAGCTCTTTGTTTTTCTCTGGAGCCACTTGCCTCATGTCACTGTCAGCTCCAAGCAGGTCCGACTCCACCTTGATGACTCTATGAAACAAGGAGTTCTTTAAAAGCGGCCGATCAGGGTTCCATCTGGAACAACTTTAAATGTCATTCCAACCAAATGTCTGCAAAATAGTCTTCAGAATGTCAGCAAGGACCAAAAAAGAAGGGAGAAGTGAGCGAGTTCATGTAGCATATATTAAGATATAATCGGGTGTTGCCATCAATATGAGGGGTTTGGGGAGCGTTGTTCATGTGCTGTTAGCAGCTGTGAATGTGCTGCGTGCACGTTATGATGACAAATCATCAAGTGAAAGTTCCAGGAAAAGACCCCCAAAGTTATTTGATCGGGCCTTGAAAAGTGTTCAGTTCTCACAAGGCAGATTCAAGGTCAGCAGTGAATAATGGCGGAGCGAAGGAATGTTGAAATCAAGAACGTTGAGAATGACGGCCAGAGTTGACCAATCCCAGCTCTGCCTCTGCCTGTTTTTTATAGGAGCCATGGCAATTAATCACGCCGCCGTGCACACATGCACAAACACACCCAGGGTGACATAAATAATAGTCTGCTCACGCTTGCCGAGAATGTGCTGAGAAAGTTTGGAGGGAGCTCTCCTCTGCGAGATGCACCAACGTCCCGCTGAAGGCGGACGGAGGCCATCCGACTGGGTTTAAGTGTACTCGTAAGACCGGCTCGCTCCAAACTAAACAGTCGGGCAGGTTTTTATTTCAGACCTGTTAAAGCTTTTAATGGCTAAGTCAACATGAAGTCAACAACAGTATTACAGCTGCAGAAAGCTTCGCTTTCAGAGGCTGAACGGTGAAAGTTGAACACACTTGAAGTCTCTGCGTGTGTTTGTGTGTGTGTGTTTGTGTGTGTCCACTTAAGACTTAAACCAGTTCATGCAACGTTGTTTGATCAGCAGATGGCAGTTAATTCTAACGCTTGTGTCTGTGCGTGCTTTTAATTCCCACATATTGAGGACCAAATGATGATGCGTTCTACTATCAAAGTGAGGACATTTTGAAGGCTAAGGTGAGAATCTGGGTTTAGGTTCGGTTTTAGGGTTAGTTGTGATGGTTAAGGTGAGGAGTTGGGTAATGCAGTAGGCCTATGAAAGTCCTCGCAAAGTTAGAAGTACAACGATGTGTGTGCAAGTGTGTGTTTGCATGTGTGTGTTTGCGCGCGTGTGTGTGTGTGTGTGTGTGTGTGTGTGTGTGTGTGTGTGTGTGTGTGTGTGTGTGTGAGAGAAAAAGAGAGAATTCTGAAAGCAGTGATCTGTGATGAGGTCTTCTACCAGTAAGGGGCACAGCTGGTTGTGTTTAGACTGTTCATCATGTCCTCAACAGTTTTGCATGTGGACAACGAAACCCACGGACATTCATGCAGAAAGATAAACACACTTTAACCATCTATTAGCATGTCATGCAATTTAGTTTAAACCCCCCCGTGACACTCAAAATGGCGTCCTTAATGATGGCAGGTAATAACAGCACTTAGGTCTGATCTTGACTGATCCTGCACCATCAGAAATGAGATCAAATCTCAATTAAAATGGGCCCAATAACGGAGCCCTGGTGGACGCCACGTTTTAGCCGTGTAACACAGACAACAGTATTACTGAGCACGCCACAATTTCATTATACAGTGATTCATATTTGGAAGAGGGTTCTGGTTAGTGTGGTTTGGAAACAATGGACAGAGGTTGAGGGCATCATTTAGAAATTGCCCTCAACAGGTCAGAAACATCTCAGTGGGCCATCTCCCCCAGAGGATGGTTCACGGGTCCACTTTATGTATGGGCTAGACCCAGGACACATGTGGAACATATTGAGAAGAAAAGGAGCAATCTCACATTCTCCGAACCCTCCAATTGGATTCGGATCATCCAGAAGTCCAAATGAGATCTTTGAATAGGCTCATTTGAAGCTGCCAACACTGGTTATGCTTCGTCAGAGCGTGAGGACGCGTCAGCCAGCCTGATTAATGGCGCTCGTTTCAGCCATCGTCTGGTAACACGTTTAGAAAGCTGAAGGAGGAGAAAGGTTCACACACATTTGGCTATTGGCTCATTTTCTTCTACTGGAGCCTTCCTGATATCCAACCTGACGCAGGAACCGATGAGCTGACACACTGAAGATCAGCCAGCTGCAAACAGTTGTGAAAGCAGACACTTGAGAGGGTAAATGGACAGATGCAGACAGGAAGGTTAAGTTCCTGAGGAACTGCTGTATATTCTCCATTCCCCCACACACAGTACAGAATGTTCTTGGCTCATCTCCAGGGGATGAATGAAGAGACCCACATCTCTCCCTCCCTCTCTCTCCCTTTCTCTCTCCTCTCCCTCGCTCTCTCCTCTCCCCCCTCTCCTCTCCCTCTCTCTCCCCTCCCTCTCTCTCCTCTCCCTCTCTCTCCCCTCCCTCTCTCTCCTCTCCCTCTCTCTCTCCCTTTGAGCCAAAGATGAATGGTTGACAGAGGAATGGTGGAAATATGCAGCATTTCCTCTCACATCAGCGTTACTGTGTCACTAAGGTGTCGGTGTGTCACCGTTTTCTTGGTGTGTTGCCGCTGTTGTTTGTGTTTGTGTTGAATGTGTGTCCGAGCTTCAGGACAGATGCAGACAGGAAGGAACTCCATACACTTCAAGTCAGAGTCAGAAAAACGGTGATATGTTTTTCCTCTTTAAAGCCTGAAAGTTGGAACATGGTGCTTGCTTACATTGTACAGCACCCCCCCTCCTTCTTCCCACCCACTTTATTCACTCCATCAGTTTTTAGTGTTTATTTTTGCAGCATTTTCATTTGTCAGTGATGTTTTCGCTTCTGATTGGCTGCACTAATGTGGTTCTGCTGGTCACCAGTACAGATTCTTATCCGTGTGTGTGGGAGTGAATGTGCGGACGTGTGTGTTTGGAAAATTACATCATATGTTTGGCCGTAGGCCATCATTCCAACATTTGAATTGGGTGAATGACTGCATATGTACCAGTATACAAACACACAGACACACACACACACCACAGCTTGTCAGGAGGCCTTGACCCAAAACACAACCCACATGTCAAATGTCCTCCATATTCCTCTCATTTCCATCCTCCTAAGGGTTACCTAATCCCCATCTGTGTCACCATCTATTGATAAAGTCTGACTGTTGCATTTGATACGTTCCATTACCCTACAGGTTATGGCAGCTGGTGTTTATTGCACGCATGAAGGCGCTTATGGCCTTAAAAATGAACTCTATGTGGTCTGGTGTTCTATAGGTTAAGTCATCTCCATACACACCCTGTAAATGAGACTTCTGCACTGACTTAACCGGTAATTCTGTAATTCTGCATCTATAATTAGCACCAACATCGAATGCGTGCGTGGTGAATTTCCACCCCACATGTTGAGGGAGGGGGTGTGCCTGGAATGTATCTCTGGCTTTAATTAATATCTATCCATTCACATTTCATCATAACTTTTTATTCTTCTGCCACCACGACAGCCTCCTCTTAACACAGGATCATCCTAAGGCTGTTTCCAGATGTGATCATTGGTACAGGAAATGTCCCATTCTAACCAGTCCACACATCCCAGTACATCTTTATTTACCATTCAGTTTTTTAATGTTACAGCTCAACGTCTGTCTGAAGGTTAATCTTAACCTCATTGTTTGAGATTGTTGCAACAGGAACTGGATCAGATATTGGTGTTAAACCTCTTCCAGGTCCTTTTGTGACAGCATACCGGTGGTTCAAGGCGTATTTTACTGAATCTCACACACACACACACACACACACAGTTCTCAGAGCACGTGTTATTGCAGTATTCTAGCTGACTGAGCACATAAAGTCTGGGAAAAGTTTGGAGCCGAGGACGAGAGGACTTGGAGAGTCATTATCACCTCCACATCTGCTGGTTACAGTCAATTTCAAGCAGAGATTCCCCAGGAACCAATACCTGTTAGACACCCTGACAGAGGAGGACGCACAAGGCCACTAGGGGGCAGTCTAATACAAAACATAAGCACAACAAGTCCTGAGTCACTCGGCTTGTAGTCATGTTGCTTTACGTTCAAAACGTTCCATTTACAGAGGAAACGTAAGAATAATCAAATATTTGTAAAGATTGCATCTTCACATTAAAAGCTTTACACTCCTAAGCTGTGAATCACAGCTGTTTTTCATTAAGGGGCTTTATTCTCTTCACAGTTGCATTAAGAGCATATTAGATATCTCACAGCTCCTTTTACATTAGATTCTATTGGAGGTAGAGAATGGCTGTGGTGCAGCCACTCTCTCTGTCGCTCTCATGGTTGGGTCAGGCCCGGCGGCGGCGTTGCTAAAGCGTCTGTTTAGCAGGGAAGCCAGAGCTCCTTGATGTGGCTTCAGAGGAATGGGAGCTGTGACCGCAGAAGGAGCCGCTTCAGCAAGCTGTAATACGAGTTGGAAAACAACACAAGACACCTACAGCGATGTTCACTCGCTGCGTGTGTTTACGCGCTGTTTGTGTGTGAACTCGTGAATGTGTGTTTGCTAAATTGCATACCTGTGTGCTTGTGCTTTCACACTAACCAGTCAGCTGCTTGACTGACTGCACGACCCTGCAGTTGGAGTTGTGCAAACACAAGTGAAGCTGTGTGATTCCCTCTCTGTATGCACACGCACACAGACACAGACACACACACACACACACACACACAGAAAGAGAGGGAGATGACACATAGTTTGAGAGATTGCATGGAAACATTAACGTCAGGATGTCTGCACACAGTCATGCTGCATGCATGTCAAATACTGAGCTCTGACAAATCTTTTTCTGCAGCTTTAACAATAAATAACAAATAATTAATGAAACGTTTAGTCACTCAGTAGACGGTTTTTGGCCAGATCTCAACTGACTGTAAATTTTAGCCGTTACCTGGTTGACTGTACACGGGGTGTTTCCATGTTTGTCCCTAACAACAATTAACCCAACACAACTGTCAACTGTCATGTGGCTCTACACACAGAACACAGAAGGAAGATCTAAACCTTCCTTGGAGGGCCCAGCCCATCAAAATCCCCTCAAGGGCTCTTCAGCTACACAGTCAAGAGGTCACACAGGAAGCCAGAGGAAGAAGCTGAAAAGAACTGCAGGGTTCAGTTTAGGTCAGGATTTCTCATTGCAGGATAATTGATATTGGATGTGGATTCACAAATAATCATTTAAAATGACCTGCAAGGTGAGGAAAAAGTGTATGTTTTGCTCCTTTTGCCTTCAGTTGCCCTCTGGGGAGGTTCCCTCCTGCTGAGATCACTCAGATTTCTCTGACATTGAACATACAGACAAAAACTGTAGCGGGATCACATGTTCAGGGGTGAAAATAAAGGCAGATGGAAAGGAAGTCATGTTTATTATTATGCCATTAAAGACCAATAGGCCTGTTCATACAACTTCACTCCACTGACCTCCTATAAACTGGATCTCTTGAATAGTTTTCAGATTAGACAAGGAGCAACTCAAGTTTCTCTGCCCATTCAAATATCTTTACTTTGGACAAATGAAATGACTTTAACAAAAGCCTGAAAAAAGTAAGTGCCTTTATTATGACTGCTTAGTAAGGCCTCATCTCATCGATCAAAAGCACTTTAGCCTCCAATTAAAGGACGTTCGCTGGTTCCAAAGCTGTTTCTAGAACTGAAAAGCTTTTTCTAGGGAGGTGTACGAGGCTCCGGGCCCACCAGTCGCTGCCTCGTTGTGAAACCCAAGGCTCTCCTGTTCAGCAGTAAACTGGGATTTCAAAGTGCCCAGACGCCCCTTAATGAAGCTTCCACGTTAGCAGGGATCGGATGAAAGCGGTGGGGACCAATAAGGCGCCCGGTGATTAAAGTTCAGGGATGTGATTGTTCTCACTGCCTTTAGTGGAACGCTTGAACCCCCCCCCCCCCCCTTCCCACACACACACACACACACACACACACACACACACACACACACACACACACACACACTTCCCAGCTCACCTGCTGCTGCGTTCCTTTCTGGGGAAACGATCATAAAGAAATCTCCGGTAATCTTGGTGCTCCTTTTACCTATGGGGCTATAGGACATGCTCTCTCTCTCTCTGGCTCTCTCTCTGTCTGTGTGTGTGTGTGTGTGTAATCAAAAACACCTGGTTAAGGCTCTCACCAGCCTGCAGCTCTAATCATGCTGAAACAGAGGCCACTGCAGGGAGCAGGAAGAAACTCAATGCAAAGCCTCTTTCGTGTGCGTTTGCATGCACAAATGTTCCCATGCGTGCAGAGGAGACTTTCAACAACTGGTGTAAAGGAATCCAACGCCAGTGGTGGTGGCGGCCCCCAAGATTTGCCCCCCCCACCTTTTCCCACTGCCCCCCCCCTCCCCCTCTTCTCTTGCACTCTCTTCATCATACAGTATCACCCACACAACGGCTGCAGAGAGACAGCTGTGAAAGACATTATGGAGCGCCGTGAGTGTCTGTGAGAACGAGAAGCTCGTTTTTTTTTCCACTGGGGGGGAAAGTGCGTCTGTGAGGGACGGTAAACGAGGATATTCGTCACAGTGGACGCAGGATGCATGCTAGATTTTCAGCTTCGGTCTCATAAACGGTCTCCTCGATGACTTGCACGCGCAACAGTTAGCTAAGCGGCGTTCCCTTATACGAAAGACTTTCACCACATGCATCTGCAATTGGATGCAATTGATAATAACGAGGATGCGGTTTGAAAAAAACAAAAAGCAACAACTTCTAATTACAATAATTGTTCTACCAGACTCAGGCTTTTGTCCCCCTCTGGAGAGAGAGTGGGTCCATGATGCTCCATGAGTCCTGCGCGTGCTTATTTCTGCTTATGTATGCATTTTCATCCAGTCTGGACCTCGTTTTATATTCTCGTGAAAAGTTCATGTGATGTCTTACAGCAATACTGCACAAGGATTCTCATGAATAACCTCTGGCAGCTCTCAGACCCCATAACCATAACTATATATGTTGTCCTATGTATTTGTTATTATCTGTGGTATCAATAGTAATATTTTGCACGATATTTTGTCCAAGATCAGATTTTTAAGTGAGTGTTTGGTGCTTTGAAGCTGCATTTATAGATTCCGCAGAGAAAAGGGGCAGAAGAAAAAGGTGAGAATGAAGTCAGAACAAAAACCCGTCTGTGTTTGTGGGTTTTGGGTTTTCATTGACCGTCAAGGCTGGTTGATATTTTGGCATTTAAAGTCAGAGATAAAGGCAGAGAGAGGGGGGAGCAGTTCAGCATGACGAGGACAGCGGCATGAACACTGCCTCCTTTGTCCATGTGGCCTGGTTAACATTTTAATGAAGGAGCCACATCCAGAACCCAACCACCGACTACACACAATGATTAACAGTCAGCAAACACGCTCCAACAGTACAGGCATGAACACATATGGATATAATGTGTACGTGCAGCTCAGTGGCTGCAGGGTGCTTACGGACACGCTGTCTTTTCTTTTTTTTTATGGCTTTCAAACAGTATAAAATGTTAACAGAGTCCAGGAGTTCAGATGTGCACGTAAGGATTTTCAGTTTAGCTCAAAATCAACTTCCATGTGGCTCCATCATCCAGGGACTCCCAACAACATGCAGCAAAGGCTGCTGCTAATCTGCACCACATTCACACAGGAACAACGTTTAATGGCCATGGTGAACTAGCTTAATGTGCTTCAGCAGCATTTACTCGAGGACAACTTTATTTAACACCTTTTACAATACTTTTCCTTTGGAAATTGTACATCCTGATCAAATGACATAGATTATTAAGTCTCATGGTGCATGATGGGTAATGGGGTCAGGGTTATCTTTAGTTTAAATCTGTCATTCAAATCTGTGCCCATGTTCATATTTTCTGTTTTGGCTGCAAACTACACGATGCGTTCCAGCTGAAATAATCTGGTGCAGGCCGGGTTCACCTGTCCCCAACGATCAGCTTCTCAAGTCATGGGGGAGAGGGGGGGGGCAGGCTGGTTCCGTGGGAGAAACTGGGGATGGACAGGATATGTGGGCCCTCCAGAGATCAGCACATTACATGAGGGGGCGAAACAATGATCAAAGTGCCCCCGACACCCCTGGGTCCCACGGGCCATGTAGCCCTGTACCCAAGCACCCCCACCTCACCCACATTGCGCCAACACTCCCACGCATCAAAGCAGCTATCGATCCTGGGGAGAAAACAGGTGGAGACTTCTGTGCATGTGTGTGTGTGTGTGTGTGTGTATGTGCGTTGGGGGGGGGGGGGGAGCTGCCTGTACTGCAGCTGTGCAGCTACGGTTGCTGTTGTAATAAAAATAAGGGCATACTTCCTCTTTTCTAACCACTGTTTCCTGTGAGGGTTAAAGTGCGCAAGCGCACACACACACACACACACACACCCACAGACGGTGAGTAAAAAGACAATATAATCATGTACATATTCTAACCTGCATCAATAAATAAGATGAAATAAAATATAATATGTGTTTCAAATGAGACACAAATATCCTCAGATGGAGTTTTCTGTGTTTGTTTTAAGCTAATTGCTGCTAAATTGATCAAAAACAAACCCAAAGCGTTTACACCCTTAGAAATATATTATAAATCTATATAATAAGGGGATATTGTTTAGTCTCCATGGTGGTATATGAGCTCAAATGGCTGCTTTTGTTTTCTTACACATCTGGATGGGACACGACTTGAACTGTGACTTAAACTGAAGCCTCAGTCGTTTGTGTGGGGCGACGCATCAGATGAGCAAACCGCAGGAAGTAAAGAGATTACAGAGGAAATGTCATTCTTCCAGCATCATAATGAGAGATGGGAAAGTGCATCAAGTCATGTGGGGAGTTAAAAACAGAAAACTGTATCAAATATATCTCTGTGGATCGAACCTGTCCATTACACACACACACACACACACACACACACACACACACACACACACACACACACACACGCACACACACGGTTCTCAGTCACACTTTGCAAATTACAGCCTGAATTATGGCTCCCACCGATAATGGCATGGATCTGTCACCAGCCCACCAATCACAGGTCTCCAGGGTTCCTGTCACCATGCAGGGCGATCAAGACGATCCTAAAATGATCTCATGAATGAGACGAGGCCTGTAGTTAAACCACATGAGGTCGGTGCCCTGCAAATTCTCATAAACGGGCCCAAAGCACACAACAGGTCTAGATTATCTATTGTGCCGTGTGGTCGAGGCCAGTTCTGACATCCAGTTTCTTAATATGGCATCATGACTTATTTGAGTGTGATTCATCTCCGAGCTATGAGCAGCTCAAGATTTAGTGGACCCGTGTGAAAAACAGCTAATATTTATCTGAGGACAACAAGTAATGTCCATAATTTCCCATCAGTCAAATCCAGTAATCACAAACAGGAGAAACACATATCACAAACACACATACAAGCAGTAAATTCAGAGCAAACACGCCAGAAACAGCAAGACAACATGTTTTGTGCACGTGTTCCCGTGTTCTGACCCGTTCCTGGAATCCTGGATTGCATGTTGAATGATCACCTCATTCTGTCTGAGCTCTCTCCCAAACCTGTAAATCCAGATTAAAGTCGTCCCTCTGCAGTTCTCCCTCTGGTTGGTGGTTTATTAACACATCTTGATCCCCGTATTCATCATCTTCACGTTGTGTCGTGACCGACTTGAACTGTGAGTGAGGATGAGGATAATGGTGATGATGATGATGATGATGATGATGATGATGATGAGGATAATGGTGATGATGATGATGACGATGATGATGTTTTTGTGTCCTCTCACAGCAAATTCGTGTATGTTTTGCCTGTGTGTGTGTGTGTGTGTGTGTGCGTGCGTGTGTGTGTGTGTGTGTGTGCGCGTGTGTGTGTGTGTGTGTGTGACATCGGTCTGTTCATGGGCGTGTGTGCCAGAGAGCTGAACTAGTGTGTCCTAATCACTACTGTCGTTAAGGTTCCATGATCACAGGCCTTACAGAGAGCCCGAGCTAGTGCTGGCACACACACACACACACACACACACACACACACACACACACACGCACACACACACACACACACACACACACACACGCTCAACAACAACAAAAACATTTATTGTATCAGGTCCAGACAAACATTCTTTTGCATACTACTGCTATTAAAATAACCCTCCTCACTCCTTCTCACATGAAACCACACACACACACACGCGTGCACACACACACACACACACACACACACACACGGATATACACACATTTGGTTGCACTTTAAAGCTCCCCCACCCACACAATAAAGGTAGGGGCCATTGTGTGTTTAACAGAGAGTCGTCTTTACTGAGATTAGTAACCTTCAATAAGACTAATTAAAGGGGCGTCGTGTCCTTGCTGTTGAAAAGCGGTGAGCCGATGACAGAGCAGGATTCTCTGGCGTGTCTTGATGTTATGATAGGGATGTGGCCCCTGTGTGGACGGCCCTCACAGTCTTGTGGCTCAGGTCAGTGTCTGAGTCTGTGTGTGTGTGTGTGTGTGTTTGTGTGGGCAGAAGCCTCAAATAGTGAGCTCAAAGGCAGATGGTTTCCATTCACATCCATAACGATGGAGGATGCTTCCACAACACAACAACATAACTGTCTGTTTCTGAGGAGGCACCAGCTGGGTGGAGGCCGATGGAGAGGTCCATATTGTTCCTGACGGGACCTTCTCCACGAGCTGGAAATGCTGTTTAGAAATCGTCCATCAACACAGGTTCCTCAAACCAACCTACCTTCTGTCTGGTTGTAAGGGACCATCAGTTAGCTTAGCTCATAGGTTTGTCACAGTAACTGCGCTACAACTAATAGATCATCTGTAGTGTTCTGGAAACATGCATTGACATCGAGGTTGTCGTAAATCTCACATGTTGGTCAGCTGATTTCTCGAATTCTCCTTTTTGTGTCTTATGCTGTTTCCGAAACCACACACTCTGTTCACTACTCACTACATGGGGCACATGGATTGAGTGAACTACGTAGCTCACTCAATTCAAAGTTAGCTTTCGGACACTACGGACACTACGGCGCACGGAAAATGACGTAATGTTGTCGCATAAAAATAACGAACCGGTCACCGGGAAAAGTGGCCTTTTCTTTATATAATAATAATATATTAAAATATTAAATATAAATAAATAATAAATAAATAAATAAAGGCAAAAACATATTTAAAATGGAGGCAGCAATGTTTCGCTAAAGTGAAAGAATTTTACGCTCTAGTAAGATATGTGAAACAAATAGCATATAAAAAAATAATACATACATTTGTACGTCATCTCTCCTCGTCCATTGACAGTTTATCACGTGATACCGTAAAGGCTGATGGGATATATTACCGAGTTTGGGTGCATCGGTTGTACACTACTTTTCGCAGTGCATTGTGGGATACATTGAGAGCACTACATAGGGTCCAGCGATGCTCACTAACAATTCGGACACTATTTCAAAATGGCGTCCACACTATTGAGTGCACTATGTAGGGTATAGGGGGTGGTTTCGGACACAGCATAAGTAGCAAAGCTCTGCTAGCAAACTAGCAAACGTGTGTTGCTCTTCTGCCTCATCTGGAATCCACGTCGTTCATCTCCACATCTGAGCCGCTGTGTTTTGCCTCAAGCCTTCATGTGATTCTTGTAATCATGGATGCTTGCACTGTTAGACACAAGTAAGTGGGATTCTGTTTGTGCATCATCAGGCAGATGTGTGTAGCCATACATTCCCTCAGTGGAGGCAGGAGAAGAGCTTATAGAACACAACTCGCTTTGTGCTCCTTTTGCACCAGGACACGATAAAAGTGCGACGTCAGCCGATGAGAATGCTGCTGAGAGCAAAACGAAGCCATTTGGGAACGAGTGTTTGGGAACATGTGCCATGCAGAGCAGTGATGGAATACCCAGCTTGTGTTCTGCTGGGTGCTGCATGTGATGGTGAGGTCAGAGGTCAGGCTCTGGAAGTGTTTGTCTTCAGGGAGGGTCTGGAGAGGGTCACCGGGTAAAACGGCAGGTAGGGGGGGGGGGGGGGGGTGTTTTCAGGGGGGGAGCAGGATTTGTTTGTGATGCTTTAACTCTGTAGCACCTGGATTCTCCATTTGGAGCCACACGGTACATCTTCCTCATCAGGAATGGAGCTTGTATTTGACTGCTAGTTACCCATGATGCACTGCGTCCATGTGGAGGCTTTCTTTTGACATGGCTGAGATGGCTGCTCCCCTCTTCCACGTAGGAAATGCAGCCTTCATGCCTCAGAACATCTGGGCTTGTGCCCAGAGAAGGCAGCGGTGTTCCTGGGTCTGGTTTATATAAGGTTTCCTGTTGGTTTGAGGGGTTCCAGCTGTCATTTGTGGGCGCGCTGATGTTTTGGTCGGTCAGTTTTGGGAAAAGAGCCGCTGTTTTGCGTCTGCCAAACCGTGAATACGAGTCACGACTTTCAGATACATTTGATTCAATCAGGACAGATTTGATTAAATGCAACAGCCTTCATCCACAACCATCACGGCTGCTGCACGGATTCCTGCAGTTTCAGCCGCAGCATTTGTGGGAAACAGCTGCAAAAATCATTTTCACCAGAAGAATTTGAATATATTGATGTGCTTTGCGCGCTAGCGGCTAACGCGAGAGCTCTGCAGAGGCTAGTGGCGCAGCTCAGCGTCTTTAGCTGCACTTCCGCGTTTGCTGAAACTCTGTAGAGCAATAACATTTTTAAGAACTCTTCCCACCTCTGTCCCTCACTGTTTGACCTCCTGCCCTCAGGGGGGCAATAAAGGTCAATAAAAGTACAAACAGGCTTTTGAACAGTTTGTTCAGAAATGAAACAGCGTTCGCGAGGAACCAGGGGAGGGGAAAATTGCCCCATTAAACATCTGAAGGAGTAATAAACGTCAACGCTGACTGAAAGTGGGACAACGGAACTTTCAGAGCCGAGATTTGGAGGAAAACACTTAACGCAGGTTTTCTGATTGAAATTTGAATGAAGGTGTCAATAATGTGTTCCACATTCATGTAAACACCCCACTTTTAGATTCCCTTTGTATACGCTGCACCCTGGTTTTGCTGTCAGTTAATATATTAGCTAAACCGGAGAATGATTAATCAGCAGTTCAGTCACAGCTTTCACCGGGAATCTGAATGACTGTGTAGCACAAACACTGACGAGCACGCCGCGTAGCAGCCTGTGACTCACATGTGCATGAACCTTCACTTTATACAGGCTTCCGTGAGTCCACCTGCCTCAGGGTGGCTGTGATTGATAGCTTCTAGCAGGGCCAGGCAGCAACCATACACACACACAAACACACATTAGTCACCCGAAAGATAAGCAAATGGTCCACAAGCCACCGATGGCCTTAAGTGCTCTGCAAACACGGGCTTCACTGGCTTCATTTCAGTGGCCTTATTACTTAACTGGCCTGCCCCGCTAATAGAATGTCAGAATAAATCACTGTTCTGTGTATGCAGCAAGTCTGGGTGAGCACTGGCAGTCTGATGAATAAGAAAGAAGATTATTTACAGGATATACTGGAAGTTTCCTCTTGGCAAAGTTAGCAAAAACGGCTCTGTCATTGACGGACGCGTCGGTGATGCTTTAGCTTATTTAATGACACCAAATGAAACCAAATATGTGGCTTTAACACATAAAATCCTCCTCAATCTCAACGCCCCCTTCTCTGGAGCCATGTCTCCACAGTTATTGCTTTCTACGGGCAGGTTGGGGACTTCACCAGCGTTACCGTCTCAACATCAAATGTGACACCCCAGTTAGCTTACCAGCAGCTTACAGGACAACGTGGGTGTGGTTGTACGTGGCCAATCTTGGGTTAAATTTCTCGGAGCAGCGAAATTTTGACGACTGTTCTCGCTCACAAGTTTGAATTTCAGTGTTCTCAACCCACTGGTCAGACCGCCTCCTGCACCCCCGTCCTATTCTTTTGCTGGAGCAGGCAGATAAAAGACACCCTGCACCCTGAGTCCAGCCCTCATCCATCCATCACAATCATCACCAGCACTGGGTCCAATTAGGCCCCCGGAACACTCAGGGCCACGGCTTGATTGTTAACACTGTTAAAACACAAAGGAGGAGGGGGGTGATGACGAGATGCTGGCCGGCTGGGGGCAGTTGGGGGGGAGATGGAGGGGAAGGTCAGATAGCTGGCGGCCCCATTTCCTCGCTAATGGCCCCTGAAAGGGGGATACAGGGGAATGTTTCTCTATAAAGCAGGTGACCCGGAGGAACGAGGGGGCAGCCGCACCCACTTCCCAGTCCTCATTTGACTGGGGCAAACATCTGCACACAAGCCATTAAAGAAAGAAATTTATGGTGGTGTATAAGCGCAACTATTTATGCACGAAATGTGCACCAAAAGGAAACAAGATGTGCAGCAGGGCTTGTTGATCATCTTCCAGGCTGCACACATGAGAAGCATGCAGCTCTCATACAGGCGTTGTCTCATAACGGGGGGGAGAGCCTCATATGAGAGCAACAGGCCCAGCCCTCACTTTAATCGTTCTGGTTGTTTTAAAAAAAAAGCCCAAAGCCTTTTTCCTGTCTGGACAGATAATGGAGCTTTTTTTGCCCCTTTCCCCTCAGATTCCACGTAGACGGTGATAAATTGGTGCCATGTGCGGTAATACTGGATATGAACATGCTTGTTTACTGATTGAAGATGATCCTGGACCCAGGCTGGACCCATATGGGCTTTAGGGTTTAAGGGACGAGCAAAACCATCAGCCTGCTCAATATTAAATATTAAATATGCCTTGAGAACGTTTACTAGGTAGAATACTGGCTTCAAGATGATGATGATGAAGATGTAAATCAGAGTGAATACTGCGAGCGTGTATGTGTGTGGCTGCATGTGCAGACATATTTAATGAGAAACCAGCACATTAACAGTGTTAACTTGGCTGTGTGTGTGTGTGTGTGTGTGTGTCTGTGTGTGTGAGTAAAATTGTGGTTAATAAGTGATAAATGCTGCCCAGATGTGCTATTTTTAGCTGCGCTCTTCATTCCACTGCACAGCCTGTAGCGGTTTGTGTGGAACATAAATCCATTTCTCTGCTCTGCTCTCTTCCTCTCATGTCTCTGACCTCCTCCACATCACAGTCTGGAGCTGAAGTTTGGTTCTGGCCTGCCTGCTGGGTGGGGGGGTGGGGGTGATGGAGGTCAAGCCGGTGGAGGAATGAACCCCAGTTCTCCTCAGAGGAACGAGCCAATGCTCAGGTAGTTGTGGATGAGAGGCCAAAGGTGCGAAAGGGCCTCATGTGTCACCACTGTCTGATGGGGAGGCTGGTTGGTTTCCAAAGGAAAACAATCACAAAAGGTCATTTGATCGTCACTCTAACGTGTAAAAACTACTGAAAATTTACTCAGATTATTCAAATCACATGGAAAAATGTTAGTAAGTCTCTAGTAGTCGACAAAACCAATCGACCGCATCAATTAATTTATTCATCTATGTGATCATTTTTATAGGTAATCGAGTTTTAACAAAAGAAAAAGAAACCTGAAGTTAATAGAACACTTATTCCCTTCACTTTTTAACCTTCTACTGTGCATAAGTCCATGTAATTAGCTGTAATACAGTGGCCACTAAGATGCAGAGATGCCAAAAGGTGACCTTACGACTGCAAATGGGGCAGGAAGTGATCATCCTGAGCTCGTGACGTAGTCACGAGTGAATCGAGAAACAAAACTGAAGCTGAAGGGGAGAAATCTTGAAAAAACCTGCTGCAAAATGATGGCGGACGTGGATTAAAAGCCCTGTCTCAAACCAGGAGGAGCGGAGTCGGGTCTGGGAAGCGTGAGGCTAACCGTGTTAGCGGTCACGGCCAGTGGTTCTCAAACTGAGGTCCTTGTTCCGACAAGAGGCAGAGAAAAAAACTAAAAGAAAACAGCAAACCACGGATAGAGCAAATGTGTCACGCGACCATAGAGGTAGAAGAGGGTAATCCCTAGTTTAAACGGGAAAAATAAGCATTCCGAGAGTGCAGACCTCCGCCAAACAGCCCCATAATATATATTAGAAGTACTAATGTTACGCAACAGCTTGTTTTATGATCAAAAACTCAATTGTTTAGAAAATAACTTAAACGACAGGTTAAAAAAAAGGTCCTCTGATCTCATTTCTCCTCAGTCTGTCACTTTGTCTTTTGTGTGTGTGCGTGCACACGCGTGCACCCCATTCTGTCTGGTTTCTGGAATTTCTGGACATTCCTCCGGATCAGTGAAAGGAAGTTTGGTGTCCTCCCAGCTGTGGGGAGATTTGCCACAGCTGACACTCGTGCTCGCTGTGTGTTTGCTTCAGGAACATCTCCGCAGCACTAATCCCAGTTGTCCTCTGTAATACCTGCGTTAGCCTGGCCACATTCTTGAAGACACTGATTTTAGGACTCCGATCATAGAAGCAAACCCTCTTTCCTTTTCCCATCGTCCCATCGCGTGGTTCCATGAACCTGGACTTCTGTGTCCATCCATTTGGCGCCGATCGTCCCATTTCCACGTTGCTGCGTGTTTAAACATGAGTATTAAAGCTTCCCGTGATGGAGCTGGAGCCCACCTGTAAAAGTCAAAACCCAGAGAAAGCCAAAAGTTACGTAAACTTTTAAAAACGTGTTGCATATGAATCACAGAGCATCAAAAGTGCGTCAGTGTTTTAAGGTGCTGCTGGGAAAAGCATTAAGTAGCTGCTCATCACTGGAAGCATTAAAGATGCCCCATTATGGATCCATGCCTATAAACTTAAGGAAGCCCCATAATTCAATAGGAACTCCTGCATTAGATAGGAACTTGTTATTGGGATCAATGGACGGCATTGAAATCAACATTAATGCCTTGGCAGACTGTTGTAAGCCTGTTTGTGACGTGAAGGAGGGTGAGAGAAGAGTCAGCACAGTGTAGTCTCTTTGT